>NW_023994387.1:55000-361014 GCF_015586225.1 Lucilia sericata | reverse complement strand
TTCATTCATAAATCGATTTTTGGTGGGAAATACGAGTGATCACAGATTATCATTGTTTTGGCTCCTATCTCTTCTAGTTTCCAAAATAAATGGACTTTATGTTTTCACTCAAAAATCGATTTTTGGTGGAAATAAGAGTGATCACAGATTATCATTGTTTTGGCCCTATTCTCTTCTAGTTTTCAAAATAAATCGATTTTGGTAGGAAATAAGAGTGATCACAGATTATCATTGTTTTGGCCCTATCTCTTCTAGTTTCCAAAATAAATGGACTTTTATTTTCACTCATAAAATCGATTTTTGGTAGGAAATAAGAGTGATCACAGATTATCATTGTTTTGGCTCTATCTCTTCTAGTTTCCAAAATAAATGACTTTTATGTTTTCACTCATAAAATCGATTTTTGGTAGGAAATAAGAGTGATCACAGATTATCATTGTTTTGGCTCTATCTTTCTAGTTTCCAAAATAAATGGACTTTTATGTTTTCACTCATAAAATCGATTTTTGGTGGGAAATAAGAGTGATCACAGATTATCATTGTTTTGGCTCTATCTCTTCTAGTTTCCAAATAAATGGACTTTTATGTTTTCACTCATAAAATCGATTTTTGGTAGGAAATAAGAGTGATCACAGATTATCATTGTTTTGGCTCTATCTCTTCTAGTTTCCAAATAAATGGACTTTTATGTTTCACTCATAAAATCGATTTTTGGTAGGAAATAAGAGTGATCACAGATTATCATTGTTTTGGCTCTATCTCTTCTAGTTTCCAAAATAAATGGACTTTATGTTTTCACTCATAAAATCGATTTTTGGGTGGGAAATAAGAGTGATCACAGATTATCATTGTTTTGGCTCTATCTCTACATAGTATCCAAAATAAATCGACTTTTATGTTTTCACTCATAAAATCGATTTTTGGTAGGAAATACGAGTGATCACAGATTATCATTGTTTGGCTCTATCTCTTCTAGTTTTCCAAAATAAATGTACTTTTATGTTTTCACTCATAAAATCATTTTTGGGTGGGAAATAGAGTGATCACAGATTATCATTGTTTTGGCCCTATCTCTTCTAGTTTTCCAAAATTATCGACTTTATGTTTTCACTCATAAAATCGATTTTTGGTAGGAAAATACGAGTGATCACAGATTATCATTGTTTTGGCTCTATCTCTTCTAGTTTCCAAAATAAATGGACTTTTATGTTTTCACTCATAAAAATAGATTTTGTAGGAAAATAAGAGTGATCACAGATTATCATTGTTTTTGGTTCTATATCTCTAGTTTCCAAAATAAAGGGATTTTTATGTTTTCACTCATAAAATCGATTTTTGGTAGGAAATAAGAATGATCACAGATTATCATTGTTTTGGCCTCTATCTCTTCTAGTTTTTCAAAATAAATGGACTTTATGTTTTCACTCATAAAATCGATTTTTGGTAGGAAATAAGAGTGATCACAGATTATCATTGTTTTGGCTCTATCTCTTCTAGTTTCCAAAATAAATGGACTTTTATGTGTTCCACTTATAAAATCATTTTGGGTGGGAAATAAGAGTGATCACAGATTATCATTGTTTTGGCCCTATCTCTTCTAGTTTCCAAAATATATCGACTTTTATGTTTTCACTCATAAAATCGATTTTGGTAGGAAATAAGAGTGATCACAGATTATCATTGTTTTGGCTCTATCTCTTCTAGTTTCCAAATAAATGGACTTTTATGTTTTCACTCATAAAATCGATTTTTGTAGGAAATAAGAGTGATCACAGATTATCATTGTTTTGGCTCTATCTCTTCTAGTTTCCAAAATAAATGGACTTTTATGTTTTCACTCATTAAATCGATTTTTGGTGGGAAAAAAGAGTGATCACAGGTTATCATTGTTTTGGCTCTATCTCTTCTAGTTTCCAAAATAAATGGACTTTTATGTTTTACTCATAAAATCGATTTTTGGTAGAAATAAGAGTGATCACAGATTATCATTGTTTTGGCTCTATCTCTTCTAGTTTTCAATATAAATGGACTTTTATGTTTTCATTCATAAAATCGATTTTTGGTGGGAAATACGAGTGATCACAGATTATCATTGTTTTGGCCCTATCTCTTCTAGTTTCCAAAATAAATGGACTTTTATGTTTGCACACATAAACTCGATTTTTGGTGGGAAAAAGAATGATCACAGATTATCATTGGTTTGGCCCTATCTCTTCTAGTTTCCAAAATAAATGGACTTTTATGTTTTCCACTTATAAAATCGATTTTTGATGGGAAAAAAGAGTGATCACAGATTATCATCGATTTTTGGTAGGAAAAAAAGAGTGATCACAGATTTACTTTTATGTTTCACTCATAAAATCGATTTTTGGTGGGAAATAAGAGTGATCACAGATTATCATTGTTTTGGCCCTATCTCTTCTAGTTTTCACATAAATGGACTTTTATGTTTCCACTTATCAAATAGATTTTTGGTGGGAAAAAGAGTGATCACATATTATCATTGTTTTGGCCCTATCTCTTCTAGTTTCCAAAATAAATGGACTTTTATGTTTTCACTTATAAAATCGATTTTGATGGGAAAAAAAAAGTGATCACAGATTATCATCGATTTTGGTAGGAAAAAAGACTGATCACAGATTTACTTTTATGCTTTCACTCATAAAATCGATTTTTGGTGGGAAATAAGAGTGATCACAGATTATCATTGTTTTGGCCCTATCTCTTCTAGTTTTTACAATAAATGGACTTTTATGTTTCCATTCATAAAATCGATTTTTGATGGGAAAAAAGAGTGACCACAGATTATCATTGTTTTGGCTCTATCTCTTTTAGTTTCCAAAATAAATGGAATTTTATGTTTTCACTCATAAAATCGATTTTTGGTGGGAAATAAGACTGATCACAGATTATCATTGTTTTGGCCCTACCTCTTCTAGTTTCCAAAATAAATGGACTTTTATGTTTCCACTCATACAATCGATTTTTGGTAGGAAAAAAGAGTGATCACAGATTATCACTGCTTGGCTCTATCTCTTCTAGTTTCCAAAATAAATGGACTTTTATGTTTTCTCTCATAAAATCGATTTTTGGTAGGAAAAAAGAGTGATCACAGATTATCATTGTTTTGGCCCTATCTCTTCTAGTTTCCAAAATAAATGGACTTTTATGTTTTCCACCTATCAAATCGATTTTTCGTGGGAAATAAGCGTGATCACAGATTATCATTGTTTTGGCCCTATCTCTTTTAGTTTCCAAAATAAATGGAATTTTATGTTTTCACTCATAAAATCGATTTTTGGTGGGAAATAAGGGTGATCACAGATTATCATTGTTTTGGCCCTATCTCTTCTAGTTTCCACAATAAATGGACTTTTATGTTTCCACTCATAAAATCGATTTCGGGTAGGAAAAAAGAGTGATCACAGATTATCATTGTTTTGGCCCTATCTCTTCTAGTTTCCAAAATAAATGGACTTTTATGTTTTCACTCATAACATCGATTTTTGGTAGGAAATAAGAGTGATCACAGATTATCACTGTTTTGGCTCTATCTCTTCTAGTTTCCAAAATAAATGGACTTTTACGTTTCCACTCATTAAATCGATTTTTGGTGGGAAAAAAGAGTGATCACAGATTATCATTGTTTTTTCCCTATCTCTTCTAGTTTCCAAAATAAATGGATTTTTATGTTTTCACTCATTGAATCGATTTTTGGTAGGAAAAAGAGTGATCACAGATTATCATTGTTTGGCCCTATAAATGGACTTTTATGTTTCCACTCATAAAATCGATTTTTGGTAGGAAAAAAGAGTGATCACAAATTATCATTGTTTTGGCCCTATCTCTTCTAGTTTCCACAATAAATGGACTTTTATGTTTTCACTCATAAAATCGATTTTTGGTAGGAAGAAAGAGTGATCACAGATTATCATTGTTTTGGCCCTATCTCTTCTAGTTTTCAAAATAAATAGACTTTTATGTTTTAACTTAAAAAATCGATTTTTGGTGGGAAATAAGAGTGATCACAGATTATCATTGTTTTGGCCCTATCTCTTCTAGTTTCCAAAATAAATGAACTTTTATGTTTCCACTCATAAAATCGATTTTTGGTAGGAAAAAAGAGTGATCACAGATTATCATTGTTTGGCCCTATAATGGACTTTTATGTTTCCACTCATAAAATCGATTTTTGGTAGGAAAAAAAGTGATCACAAATTATCATTGTTTTGGCCCTATCTCTTCTAGTTTCCACAATAAATGGACTTTTATGTTTTCACTCATAAAATCGATTTTTGGTAGGAAGAAAGAGTGATCACAGATTATCATTGTTTTGGCCCTATCTCTTCTAGTTTCCAAAATAAATAGACTTTTATGTTTTAACTTATAAAATCGATTTTTGGTGGGAAATAAGAGTGATCACAGATTATCATTGTTTTGGCCCTATCTCTTCTAGTTTCCAAAATAAATGGAGTTTTATGTTTTCACTCATTAAATCGATTTTTGGTAGGAAATAAGAAAGATCACAGATTATCATTGTTTTGGCCCTATCTCTTCTAGTTTCCAAAATAAATGGACTTTTATGTTTTAACTTATAAAATCGATTTTTGGTGGGAAATAAGAGTGATCACAGATTATCATTGTTTTGGCTCTATCTCTTCTAGTTTCCAAAATAAATGGACTTTTATGTTTTCACTCATAAAATCGATTTTTGGTGGGAAATAAGTGTGATCACAGATTATCATTGTTTTGGCCCTATCTCTTTTAGTTTCCAAAATAAATGGAATTTTATGTTTTCACTCATAAAATCGATTTTTGGTGGGAAATAAGTGTGATCACAGATTATCATTGTTTTGGCCCTATCTCTTTTAGTTTCCAAAATAAATGGAATTTTATGTTTTCACTCATAAAATCGATTTTTGGTGGGAAATAAGGGTGATCACAGATTATCATTGTTTTGGCCCTATCTCTTCTAGTTTCCACAATAAATGGACTTTTATGTTTCCACTCATAAAATCGATTTCGGGTAGGAAAAAAGAGTGATCACAGATTATCATTGTTTTGGCCCTATCTCTTCTAGTTTCCAAAATAAATGGACTTTTATGTTTTCACTCATAACATCGATTTTTGGTAGGAAATAAGAGTGATCACAGATTATCACTGTTTTGGCTCTATCTCTTCTAGTTTCCAAATAAATGGACTTTTACGTTTCCACTCATTAAATCGATTTTTGGTGGGAAAAAAGAGTGATCACAGATTATCATTGTTTTTTCCCTATCTCTTCTAGTTTCCAAAATAAATGGATTTTTATGTTTTCACTCATTGAATCGATTTTTGGTAGGAAAAAAGAGTGATCACAGATTATCATTGTTTGGCCCTATAAATGGACTTTTATGTTTTCACTCATAACATCGATTTTTGGTAGGAAATAAGAGTGATCACAAATTATCATTGTTTTGGCCCTATCTCTTCTAGTTTCCACAATAAATGGACTTTTATGTTTCCACTCATACAATCGATTTTTGGTAGGAAAAAAGAGTGATCACAGATTATCACTGCTTGGCTCTATCTCTTCTAGTTTCCAAAATAAATGGACTTTTATGTTTTCTCTCATAAAATCGATTTTTGGTGGGAAATACGAGTGATTACAGATTATCATTGTTTTGGCTCTATCTCTTCTAGTTTTCAAAATAAATGGACTTTTATGTTTTCACTCAAAAAATCGATTTTTGGTAGGAAAAAAGAGTGATCACAGATTATCATTGTTTTGGCCCTATCTCTTCTAGTTTCCAAAATAAATGGACTTTTATGTTTCCACCTATCAAATCGATTTTTCGTGGGAAATAAGCGTGATCACAGATTATCATTGTTTTGGCCCTATCTCTTTTAGTTTCCAAAATAAATGGAATTTTATGTTTTCACTCATAAAATCGATTTTTGGTGGGAAATAAGGGTGATCACAGATTATCATTGTTTTGGCCCTATCTCTTCTAGTTTCCACAATAAATGGACTTTTATGTTTCCACTCATAAAATCGATTTCGGGTAGGAAAAAAGAGTGATCACAGATTATCATTGTTTTGGCCCTATCTCTTCTAGTTTCCAAAATAAATAGACTTTTATGTTTTAACTTATAAAATCGATTTTTGGTGGGAAATAAGAGTGATCACAGATTATCATTGTTTTGGCCCTATCTCTTCTAGTTTCCAAAATAAATGGACTTTTATGTTTTCACTCATTAAATCGATTTTTGGTAGGAAATAAGAAAGATCACAGATTATCATTGTTTTGGCCCTATCTCTTCTAGTTTCCAAAATAAATGGACTTTTATGTTTTAACTTATAAAATCGATTTTTGGTGGGAAATAAGAGTGATCACAGATTATCATTGTTTTGGCTCTATCTCTTCTAGTTTCCAAAATAAATGGACTTTTATGTTTTCACTCATAAAATCGATTTTTGGTGGGAAATAAGTGTGATCACAGATTATCATTGTTTTGGCCCTATCTCTTTTAGTTTCCAAAATAAATGGAATTTTATGTTTTCACTCATAAAATCGATTTTTGGTGGGAAATAAGTGTGATCACAGATTATCATTGTTTTGGCCCTATCTCTTTTAGTTTCCAAAATAAATGGAATTTTATGTTTTCACTCATAAAATCGATTTTTGGTGGGAAATAAGGGTGATCACAGATTATCATTGTTTTGGCCCTATCTCTTCTAGTTTCCACAATAAATGGACTTTTATGTTTCCACTCATAAAATCGATTTCGGGTAGGAAAAAAGAGTGATCACAGATTATCATTGTTTTGGCCCTATCTCTTCTAGTTTCCAAAATAAATGGACTTTTATGTTTTCACTCATAACATCGATTTTTGGTAGGAAATAAGAGTGATCACAGATTATCACTGTTTTGGCTCTATCTCTTCTAGTTTCCAAAATAAATGGACTTTTACGTTTCCACTCATTAAATCGATTTTTGGTGGGAAAAAAGAGTGATCACAGATTATCATTGTTTTTTCCCTATCTCTTCTAGTTTCCAAAATAAATGGATTTTTATGTTTTCACTCATTGAATCGATTTTTGGTAGGAAAAAAGAGTGATCACAGATTATCATTGTTTGGCCCTATAAATGGACTTTTATGTTTTCACTCATAACATCGATTTTTGGTAGGAAATAAGAGTGATCACAAATTATCATTGTTTTGGCCCTATCTCTTCTAGTTTCCACAATAAATGGACTTTTATGTTTTCACTCATAAAATCGATTTTTGGTAGGAAGAAAGAGTGATCACAGATTATCATTGTTTTGGCCCTATCTCTTCTAGTTTTCAAAATAAATAGACTTTTATGTTTTAACTTATAAAATCGATTTTTGGTGGGAAATAAGAGTGATCACAGATTATCATTGTTTTGGCCCTATCTCTTCTAGTTTCCAAAATAAATGAACTTTTATGTTTCCACTCATAAAATCGATTTTTGGTAGGAAAAAAGAGTGATCACAGATTATCATTGTTTGGCCCTATAAATGGACTTTTATGTTTCCACTCATAAAATCGATTTTTGGTAGGAAAAAAAGTGATCACAAATTATCATTGTTTTGGCCCTATCTCTTCTAGTTTCCACAATAAATGGACTTTTATGTTTTCACTCATAAAATCGATTTTTGGTAGGAAGAAAGAGCGATCACAGATTATCATTGTTTTGGCCCTATCTCTTCTAGTTTCCAAAATAAATAGACTTTTATGTTTTAACTTATAAAATCGATTTTTGGTGGGAAATAAGAGTGATCACAGATTATCATTGTTTTGGCCCTATCTCTTCTAGTTTCCAAAATAAATGGACTTTTATGTTTTCACTCATTAAATCGATTTTTGGTAGGAAATAAGAAAGATCACAGATTATCATTGTTTTGGCCCTATCTCTTCTAGTTTCCAAAATAAATGGACTTTTATGTTTTAACTTATAAAATCGATTTTTGGTGGGAAATAAGAGTGATCACAGATTATCATTGTTTTGGCTCTATCTCTTCTAGTTTCCAAAATAAATGGACTTTTATGTTTTCACTCATAAAATCGATTTTTGGTGGGAAATAAGTGTGATCACAGATTATCATTGTTTTGGCCCTATCTCTTTTAGTTTCCAAAATAAATGGACTTTTATGTTTCCACCTATCAAATCGATTTTTGGTGGGAAATAAGTGTGATCACAGATTATCATTGTTTTGGCCCTATCTCTTTTAGTTTCCAAAATAAATGGAATTTTATGTTTTCACTCATAAAATCGATTTTTGGTGGGAAATAAGGGTGATCACAGATTATCATTGTTTTGGCCCTATCTCTTCTAGTTTCCACAATAAATGGACTTTTATGTTTCCACTCATAAAATCGATTTCGGGTAGGAAAAAAGAGTGATCACAGATTATCATTGTTTTGGCCCTATCTCTTCTAGTTTCCAAAATAAATGGACTTTTATGTTTTCACTCATAACATCGATTCTTGGTAGGAAATAAGAGTGATCACAGATTATCACTGTTTTGGCTCTATCTCTTCTAGTTTCCAAAATAAATGGACTTTTACGTTTCCACTCATTAAATCGATTTTTGGTGGGAAAAAAGAGTGATCACAGATTATCATTGTTTTTTCCCTATCTCTTCTAGTTTCCAAAATAAATGGATTTTTATGTTTTCACTCATTGAATCGATTTTTGGTAGGAAAAAAGAGTGATCACAGATTATCATTGTTTGGCCCTATAAATGGACTTTTATGTTTTCACTCATAACATCGATTTTTGGTAGGAAATAAGAGTGATCACAAATTATCATTGTTTTGGCCCTATCTCTTCTAGTTTCCACAATAAATGGACTTTTATGTTTTCAGTCATAAAATCGATTTTTGGTAGGAAGAAAGAGTGATCACAGATTATCATTGTTTTGGCCCTATCTCTTCTAGTTTTCAAAATAAATAGACTTTTATGTTTTAACTTATAAAATCGATTTTTGGTGGGAAATAAGAGTGATCACAGATTATCATTGTTTTGGCCCTATCTCTTCTAGTTTCCAAAATAAATGAACTTTTATGTTTCCACTCATAAAATCGATTTTTGGTAGGAAAAAAGAGTGATCACAGATTATCATTGTTTGGCCCTATAAATGGACTTTTATGTTTCCACTCATAAAATCGATTTTTGGTAGGAAAAAAAGTGATCACAAATTATCATTGTTTTGGCCCTATCTCTTCTAATTTCCACAATAAATGGACTTTTATGTTTTCACTCATAAAATCGATTTTTGGTAGGAAGAAAGAGTGATCACAGATTATCATTGTTTTGGCCCTATCTCTTCTAGTTTCCAAAATAAATAGACTTTTATGTTTTAACTTATAAAATCGATTTTTGGTGGGAAATAAGAGTGATCACAGATTATCATTGTTTTGGCCCTATCTCTTCTAGTTTCCAAAATAAATGGACTTTTATGTTTTCACTCATTAAATCGATTTTTGGTAGGAAATAAGAAAGATCACAGATTATCATTGTTTTGGCCCTATCTCTTCTAGTTTCCAAAATAAATGGACTTTTATGTTTTAACTTATAAAATCGATTTTTGGTGGGAAATAAGAGTGATCACAGATTATCATTGTTTTGGCTCTATCTCTTCTAGTTTCCAAAATAAATGGACTTTTATGTTTTCACTCATAAAATCGATTTTTGGTGGGAAATAAGTGTGATCACAGATTATCATTGTTTCGGCCCTATCTCTTCTAGTTACCAAAATAAATGGAGTTTTATGTTTTCACTCATTAAATCGATTTTTGGCAGGAAATAAAAAATATCACAGTTTATCATTGTTTTGGCCCTATCTCTTCTAGTTTCCAAAATAAATAGACTTTTATGTTTGCACTCATAAAATCGATTTTTGGTGGGAAATAAGAGCGATCACAGATTATCATTGTTTTTGTCTTATCTCTTCTAGTTTCCAAAATTAATGGACTTTTATGTTTTAACTTATAAAATCGATTTTTAGTATGAAATAATTGTGATCACAGATTATCATTGTTTTGGCTCTATCTGTTCTAGTTTCCAAAATAAATGGAATTTTATGTTTTCACTCATAAAATCGGTTTTTGGCGGGAAATAAGGGTGATCACAGATTATCATTGTTTTGGCCCTATCTCTGCTAGTTTCCAAAATAAATGGACTTTTATGTTTTCACTCATCAAATCGATTTTTGGTAGGAAATAAGAAAGATCACAGATTATCATTGTTTTGGCCCTATCTCTTCTAGTTTCCAAAATAAATGGACTTTTATGTTTTAACTTATAAAATCGATTTTTGGTGGGAAATAATAGTGATCACAGATTATCATTGTTTTGGCCCTATCTCTTCTAGTTTCCAAAATAAATGGACTTTTATGTTTTTACTCATAAAATCGAGATTGATCACAGATTATCATTGTTTTGGCCCTATCTCTTCTAGTTTCCAAAATAAATGGACTTTTATGTTTTCACTCATAAAATCGATTTTTGGTAGGAAATAAGAGTGATCACAGATTATCATTGTTTTGGCTCTATCTCTTCTAGTTTCCAAAATAAATGGACTTTTATGTTTTCACTCATAAAATCGATTTATGGTGGGAAAAAAGAGTGATCACAGATTATCACTGTTTTGGCTCTATCTCTTCTAGTTTCCAAAATAAATGGACTTTTATGTTTTCTCTCATAAAATCGATTTTTGGTGGGAAATACGAGTGATTACAGATTATCATTGTTTTGGCTCTATCTCTTCTAGTTTTCAAAATAAATGGACTTTTATGTTTTCACTCAAAAAATCGATTTTTGGTAGGAAAAAAGAGTGATCACAGATTATCATTGTTTTGGCCCTATCTCTTCTAGTTTCCAAAATAAATGGACTTTTATGTTTTAACTTATAAAATCGATTTTTGGTGGGAAATAATAGTGATCACAGATTATCATTGTTTTGGCCCTATCTCTTCTAGTTTCCAAAATAAATGGACTTTTATGTTTTTACTCATAAAATCGAGATTGATCACAGATTATCATTGTTTTGGCCCTATCTCTTCTAGTTTCCAAAATAAATGGACTTTTATGTTTTCACTCATAAAATCGATTTTTGGTAGGAAATAAGAGTGATCACAGATTATCACTGTTTTGGCTCTATCTCTTCTAGTTTCCAAAATAAATGGACTTTTATGTTTTCACTCATAACATCGATTTTTGGTAGGAAATAAGAGTGATCACAGATTATCATTGTTTTGGCTCTATCTCTTCTAGTTTCCAAAATAAATGGACTTTTATGTTTTCTCTCATAAAATCGATTTTTCGTGGGAAATAAGCGTGATCACAGATTATCATTGTTTTGGCCCTATCTCTTTTAGTTTCCAAAATAAATGGAATTTTATGTTTTCACTCATAAAATCGGTTTTTGGTGGGAAATAAGGGTAATCACAGATTATCATTGTTTTGGCCCTATCTCTTCTAGTTTCCACAATAAATGGACTTTTATGTTTCCACTCATAAAATCGATTTCGGGTAGGAAAAAAGAGTGATCACAGATTATCATTGTTTTGGCCCTATCTCTTCTAGTTTCCAAAATAAATGGACTTTTATGTTTTCACTCATAACATCGATTTTTGGTAGGAAATAAGAGTGATCACAGATTATCACTGTTTTGGCTCTATCTCTTCTAGTTTCCAAAATAAATGGACTTTTACGTTTCCACTCATTAAATCGATTTTTGGTGGGAAAAAAGAGTGATCACAGATTATCATTGTTTTGTCCCTATCTCTTCTAGTTTCCAAAATAAATGGATTTTTATGTTTTCACTCATTGAATCGATTTTTGGTAGGAAAAAAGAGTGATCACAGATTATCATTGTTTGGCCCTATAAATGGACTTTTATGTTTCCACTCATAAAATCGATATTTGGTAGGAAAAAAAGTGATCACAAATTATCATTGTTTTGGCCCTATCACTTCTAGTTTCCACAATAAATGGACTTTTATGTTTTCACTCATATAATCGATTTTTGGTAGGAAGAAAGAGTGATCACAGATTATCATTGTTTTGGCCCTATCTCTTCTAGTTTTCAAAATAAATAGACTTTTATGTTTTAACTTATAAAATCGATTTTTGGTGGGAAATAAGAGTGATCACAGATTATCATTGTTTTGGCCCTATCTCTTCTAGTTTCCAAAATAAATGGACTTTTATGTTTCCACTCATAAAATCGATTTTTGGTAGGAAAAAAGAGTGATCACAGATTATCATTGTTTGGCCCTATAAATGGACTTTTATGTTTCCACTCATAAAATCGATTTTTGGTAGGAAAAAAAGTGATCACAAATTATCATTGTTTTGGCCCTATCTCTTCTAGTTTTCACAATAAATGGACTTTTATGTTTTCACTCATAAAATCGATTTTTGGTAGGAAGAAAGAGTGATCACAGATTATCATTGTTTTGGCCCTATCTCTTCTAGTTTCCAAAATAAATAGACTTTTATGTTTTAACTTATAAAATCGATTTTTGGTGGGAAATAAGAGTGATCACAGATTATCATTGTTTTGGCCCTATCTCTTCTAGTTTCCAAAATAAATGGACTTTTATGTTTTCACTCATTAAATCGATTTTTGGTAGGAAATAAGAAAGATCACAGATTATCATTGTTTTGGCCCTATCTCTTCTAGTTTCCAAAATAAATGGACTTTTATGTTTTAACTTATAAAATCGATTTTTGGTGGGAAATAAGAGTGATCACAGATTATCATTGTTTTGGCTCTATCTCTTCTAGTTTCCAAAATAAATGGACTTTTATGTTTTCACTCATAAAATCGATTTTTGGTGGGAAATAAGTGTGATCACAGATTATCATTGTTTTGGCCCTATCTCTTCTAGTTACCAAAATAAATGGAGTTTTATGTTTTCACTCATTAAATCGATTTTTGGCAGGAAATAAAAAATATCACAGATTATCATTGTTTTTTCCCTATCTCTTCTAGTTTCCAAAATAAATAGACTTTTATGTTTGCACTCATAAAATCGATTTTTGGTGGGAAATAAGAGCGATCACAGATTATCATTGTTTTTGTCTTATCTCTTCTAGTTTCCAAAATTAATGGACTTTTATGTTTTAACTTATAAAATCGATTTTTAGTATGAAATAATTGTGATCACAGATTATCATTGTTTTGGCTCTATCTGTTCTAGTTTCCAAAATAAATGGAATTTTATGTTTTCACTCATAAAATCGATTTTTGGCGGGAAATAAGGGTGATCACAGATTATCATTGTTTTGGCTCTATCTCTTCTAGTTTCCAAAATAAATGGACTTTTATGTTTTCACTCATTAAATCGATTTTTGGTAGGAAATAAGAAAGATCACAGATTATCATTGTTTTGGCCCTATCTCTTCTAGTTTCCAAAATAAATGGACTTTTATGTTTTAACTTATAAAATCGATTTTTGGTGGGAAATAATAGTGATCACAGAATATCATTGTTTTGGCCCTATCTCTTCTAGTTTCCAAAATAAATGGACTTTTATGTTTTCACTCATAAAATCGATTTTTGGTAGGAAATAAGAGTGATCACAGATTATCATTGTTTTGGCTCTATCTCTTCTAGTTTCCAAAATAAATGGACTTTTATGTTTTCACTCATAAAATCGATTTATGGTGGGAAATAAGAGTGATCACAGATTATCATTGTTTTGGCTCTATCTCTTCTAGTTTCCAAAATAAATGGACTTTTATGTTTTCACTCATAAAATCGATTTTTGGTGGGAAATAAGAGTGACCACAGATTATCATTGTTTTGGCTCTATCTCTTCCAGTTTCTAAAATAAATGGACTTTTATGTTTTCACTTATAAAATCGATTTTTGGTGGGAAATAATAGTGATCACAGATTATCATTGTTTTGGACCTATCTCTTCTAGTTTCCAAAATAAATGGACTTTTATGTTTTTACTCATAAAATCGAGATTGATCACAGATTATCATTGTTTTGGCTCTATAACTTCTAGTTTCCAAAATAAATGGACTTTTATGTTTTCACTCATAAAATCGATTTTTTGTAGGAAATAAGAGTGATCACAGATTATCATTGTTTTGGCTTTATCTCTTCTAGTTTCCAAAATAAATGGACTTTTAAGTTTTCACTTAAAAAATCGATTTTTAGTGGGAAAAAAGAGTGATCACAGATTATCATTGTTTTGGCCCTATCTCTTCTAATTTCCAAAATAAATGGACTTTTATGTTTGCACTCATAAAATCGAGTTTATATTGGAAATAAGAGTGATCACAGATTTTTGGTGGGAAATAAGAGTGATCACAGATTATCATTGTTTTGGCCCAATCTTTTCTAGTTTCCAAAATAAATGGACTCTTAAGTTATCACTTATATAATCGATTTTTAGGGGGAAAAAAGAGTGATCACAGATTATCATTGTTTTGGCCCTATCCCTTCTAGTTTCCAAAATAAATGGACTTTTATGTTTGCACTCATAAAATCGATTTTTGGTGGGAAATAAGAGTGATCACAGATTATCATTAATTTGGCCCTATCTCTTCTAGTTTCCAAAATAAATGGACTTATATGTTTTTTATGTTTTTACTTATAAAACTTTTATGTTTTGACTCATAAAATCGATTTTTGGTAGGAAATAAGAGTGATCACAGATTATCATTGTTTTAGCTCTATCTCTTCTAGTTTCCAAAATAAATGGACTTTTATGTTTTCACTCATAAAATCAATTTTTGGTGGGAAAAAAGAGTGACCACAGATTATCATTGTTTTGGCTCTATCTCTTCTAGTTTCCAAAATAAATGGACTTTTATGTTTTAACTTAAAATCGATTTTTAGTAGGAAATAAGAGTGATCACAGATTATCACTGTTTTGGCTCTATCTCTTCTAGTTTCCAAAATAAATGGACTTTTATGTTTCCACTCATAAAATCGATTTTTGTTGCGAAAGAAGAGTGATCTAGTTTCCAAAATAAATGGACTTTTATGTTTTCACTTATAAAACTTTTATGTTTTCACTCATAAAATCAATTTTTGGTAGGAAATAAGAGTGATCACAGATTATCATTGTTTTGGCTCTATCTCTTCTAGTTTCTAAAATAAATGGACTTTTATGTTTTCACTCATAAAATCGATTTTTGGTAGGAAATAAGAGTGATCACAGATTATCATTGTTTTGCTCTATCTCTTCTAGTTTCCAAAATAAATGGACTTTTATGTTTTTACACATAAAATCGATTTTATATTGGAAATAAGAGTGATCACAGATTATCATTGTTTTGGCCCTATCTCTTCTAGTTTCGAAAATAAATGGACTTTTATGTTTTTACCTATAAAATCGATTTTTGCTAGGAAATAAGAGTGATCACAGATTATCGTTGTTTTGGCTCTATCTCTTCTAGTTTCCAAAATAAATGGACTTTTATGTTTTCACTTATAAAATCAATTTTATATGGGAAATAAGAGTGATCACAGATTATCATTGTTTTGGCTCTATCTCTTCTAGTTTCCAAAATAGATGAACTTTTATGTTTTCACTTATAAAATCAATTTTATACAGGAAATAAGAGTGATCACAGATTATAGTTGTTTTGGCTCTATCTCTTCTAGTTTCCAAAATAAATGAACTGTTTTTTTATGATTGTTTTGAATATTTGATGAAAATGAAACAACCATTAGTTACATATGATTTAAACTATAAAAAATAGTTGATTTCTTTATTATTTAAAATATACTGAATAATTACTACTATACAAATTATTGTTAGGCCACTTACAGGATAATTTTTAAATAAAATAAGCGACACAATTTTCAAAATATAAATGGAAAAAGGATATTTAGGAATATATCCTTTATACATTGGAAATATGTATTTAGTATTTTAAAGATAAAATTATAAATAATGATTTACACATGCGGTTGCATTATATTTAAGGAAAACACTGACACAATTATTTCAATTTATATTGACCACAAATCTATATAAAATATAAGCAAATGGTTTATTTATTTTTGTATAAAAAAATAATGATAATATTTATAGTTTAAGTAATTTTTTCATATTACTAAATTCTAATTAGACAATAAAGCATCATGATATGAATGAAAAAACATATTAAAATATAAGAGATGTAAGTTAATGAATTGATATTGAAATTAAAAGTAAAAAAATATATGTTTTTTATATACAAATACTAAATACCTACAAAGTAGTAAATAGCCGTAAATAGCTTTAGCATTTAACAAAACCCTATTTAGTTTAAGTATAACTTAAAAATATGATTATGTTAGTGCTAAAGCTTTAAACGGAAATCTCTTAATGACACAATCAAATTGAATTTAATTTTTATAAAAATATCATTATAGCAAAAAGTTTAAATTAAATGAGAAAAATTAAGCAGATGTTTGTTTGTATGTAGATTACTCCACTATCAGTAGGTTTCTTTTTCTTATTTTTTTGCAGACTTAAATTATAAGCATGGAGTGTAGTTGTTCTTTTTGTTTTTTTTTTTTTTTTTTTTTTTTTTTTTGTTTCTATAGCATAGAATTATTTTAAAATAAAAAGTTGTGACAACAATTTAAATAGTTTTAGGCGACTTATACAAAATTAAAATTACAAAAATCACTTAAGCGTTTAAGTTAGTAATCAAAAATATATTTTAATATATATATTTAAGTTTAAAAAACAACTAAAGAGAGTCCTTACAAAATTCTTTAAAATTAAATTCAAATTATGCACTATTTATCATAAAAACAAAGACCATTTAAAAGCAAGTCTTTTATTATGTTTTCATTTTCATTTCGTTTACCGTAAATAGAAATTACGATATTTTAGTATTTTAAATACTTTAAAAATTTGTGTTATTTTCCAAACTAAAAAAAATTAATTAATTATTAAGAAATTTTTAATTCTAAATGTGTACTTTTTGTAAGTGAAAAATGTTAAAACAGTAAAGTTTATATTAAACGTTAAGTTTCTTTCTTTCTTCTATTTTTTTGTTAATATAGTTTAAAGTGTCTTTACAGTAAATGACACTAGGACGCCAATGAGAGTTGATCATGATGATAATGATGTTTTATATAATAATAATAATAATTTTAATTATAATAATGCTAAATGTAACTTATATTTTCATATAATTGAAAATACTAAAAAAGGAGTATTTAAGTTGCAGACAATGTTTGTCTAACGATGACTGCTGTTTGTTGTTGTTCTGGGTTATTTTTACCTTTAAATACGTCCCACACTATTTAATGTACATGATTTATTTTTACGTGTCGGCTGCACCGATAGTGGAGGTAATACTTCTGACTGTGCTGAAGGTGAACTGCTGCGCAAGCCAGAACTTTCTTCATCAACAACTTCCTGCAAGGCAAAATAAGAAATATTAATTAGAAAATTATGAAATTGTAAAGTTTTGTAATAAATCTTATAACTTATGTGTGTGTGTGTTTCTACAAACAACTTCAATTATTTAAATTTGTTGTTTTGATTCAATTATATATATAAAATTGTTTTCTATTTTAAAGACATATATAATAGACATTATATAACTAGACTACATTCTGAACTAGACTATAGTCCAAACTATAGACTAGACTATAGTCCAGACTATAGACGAGACTATAGTCTAGACTACAGACTAGATTATAGTCCAGACTATAAACTAGATTATAGTCCAGACTATAAACTAGATTATATTCCAGACTATAGACTAGATTATAGTCCAGACTATAACTTATTTTATAGTCCAGACTATAAACTAGATCATAGCTGTAAAATTTTGATTACGATTAATAATCAATTAAATTATTTTTCAAAAATAATCGTAATGATTATTTAATTCTCTGGTATAAAATTTCTGATTATTAATTGATTACAATTAAAATTAATCTAAAAATAATCAGGATTAATTTAAATTAATGAAAATAATCAAAAATAATCAGAATTAATCAAATAATTAATTTGATTATTTTAAAGGATTAATTTCGATTATTTTTGATTAATTTCAATATATTTGCTACAATTCTCTGTCTTTTTACATTACGTGTAATGGAAAACTGTTTTCCAAGTTACACACTATTCGATTATGTGACTTTTTTTATTGAAAACAATAATATTTATCAAGTTTATTTCGTTTGAAAATCTTGATCTCAGTACAACATATTAGAAAAAAACGACTGCAATCGTTTCGAAATGGGTCTCAAAAAATCCGTAATATTTAGCGGATTACCGGAAAAATAATTAAATTTTTCGTAGAGTTTTTTTTGGGAGGAAATTATACTAAATATATGGAAAATAATCAAAATTAATCAATATAATCAACTAATTTTTTGATTAATTTTGATTTTTTTTGATTATTTTCATTAATTCCAATTAATCCCAGATTATTTTTAATCGTAATCAATAATTAAGTAAAAAAATTGAAAATAATCGTTAATTAATCATTAATTTCACCTTTATAATAAAAATAATCTAATTAATAATGATTACGATTATTAATCATTATTTTACAGCTATGAACTAGATTATAGTCCAGTCTATAGACTAGACTTTAGTAAAAACTATAGACGAGACTATAGGCCAGACTATACTGATTAGATTATAGTCCAGACTATAAACTATATTATAGTCCAGACTATAAACTATATTATAGTCCAGACTATAAACTATATTATAGTGCAGCCTATAGTCTAGATTATAGTCCAGACTATAGACTAAACTATAGTCCAGACTATAGATTAAATTATAGTCCAGGCTATATATAGACCAGACTATAGACATGATTATTGAGTAGACTATAGACCATATTGCCTAGAAAATAGACTAGACTATATTTCAGACAGTAGACTAGACTATAGAGCAGACAATAGACTAGACTATAGACCAGATAATAGAATAGACTATAGTCCAGACTATAGACTAGACTATAGTCCAGACTATAGACTAGACTATAGTCCAGAATATAGACTAGACTATAGACTAGACTATAGTCCAGGCTATAGACTAGACTATAGTCCAGACTATAGACTAGACTATAGTCCAGACTATAGACTAGACTATAGTCCAGACTATAGACTAGACTATAGTCCAGACTATAGACTAGACTATAGTCCAGACTATAGACTAGACTATAGTCCAGACTATAGACTAGACTATAGTCCAGACTATAGACTAGACTATAGTCCAGACTATAGACTAGACTATAGTCCAGACTATAGACTAGACTATAGTCCAGACTATAGACTAGACTATAGTCCAGACTATAGACTAGACTATAGTCCAGACTATAGACTAGACTATAGTCCAGACTATAGACTAGATTATAGTCCAGACTATAGACTAGACTATAGTCCAGACTATAGACTAGACTATAGTCCAGACTATAGACTAGACTATAGTCCAGACTATAGACTAGACTATAGTCCAGACTATAGACTAGACTATAGTCCAGACTATAGACTAGACTATAGTCCAGACTATAGACTAGACTATATTCCAGGCTATAGACTTCACCGTAGACTATTGCCAGACTATAGACTATACTATATTCCAGACAATAGACTAGACTATTAACCAGACTGTAGACTAAACTATGGACTATAGTCTAGACTATTGAGTAAAATATAGTCCAATCTGTATTATTGGTAATATGGGTATTATTTGCAATTAAATAAATCAAAATATTTTTTATAAGTTAATAAATTAAAAAAGTGACTTACATGTATATTCGTACAACTAGCCAAACGCATTTGGGCTAATTGTGAGGCAGGTGTTAAAGAATTGGTGCTACCAAACGGTGATGTCATCATGGTGGAAACAGCGCGTTTTAATTTCGAAGGGGTTTTGTTGAATGAAAATGCGCGCCCGACCTAGGTAGAGTAAATATTTTCTTTAATTAAATAAAAGTCAATGTTAACATAAAAACACAAAAACAAAACAATAAACAAATAATAAAAATTTAAAACAAAAATTAAACAAAAGTCTAATATAAACACCTGCAATTTATAATAGAAACGAATAACACAAAAAAATTTAAAGAATAACTAACCTTTAAACGAGTACGTGCCGCCAATTTAAAGGCTTTTGATAATGTACTTAAATTCACATCACTAATATCCACTTCCAATTCTTGAGAAGTACGACATAGTAAAGCTTTATCCTTTATATGACAAAAAAAAAACAAGAAAGAAAAGAAATCAATCAATAAAATGAATATGATAGAAAGAAAAAACACTTACAGTATCAGTACGGCAGGCATTTTCCGCCATTTGTTTGCACAACGTTTTCAAATAGACAACTTTGTCAATCTCCTCATCACTTATGGTAAATGAATGCAATTTATCTTTATCCTGGCGACAAAGTAATGCAAACGCACGTGGACTATCGGTTATGTCAATAACAAAACGTATGGCATTTAAGGATATTAATTTAATGTGCTTAAATGATTTATTCGTGCTGGGCGATTTGGCGCTATTAAAACCTCTTGAGCGCTTCTTACACACCTCAATGGTGTCGGAGAATAAGTACAACATTAAATTATCACCACGGCCACTAAGATTATCCGTCAATTCGGTGACTTCACAGCGGGAAATGAAATTACGGTTGGAAGACACTAAGTGGGCCTGTACATTATAAATAAAAAAGAAAAATAAATCATAAATAATAAGATAATAATTCTTTGTTTAAAAAAAAACCTACCGGACATCCTTCAATATCATTGAATATATCAAATATGGCCATACGTGATTCTGTCTTTCTTTTATCCTCATTTATATGCATCATCACCTCTTTGATGGCCTTTAGAGCCTCCTCCAATCTTGCATAATCAGGATTACTTTTATTCGTATGTTTTAATATGTCATTCAATAATAAACTGATACTGGGTAATCGCTGCACTGGTCTTATCATTAAATCTTGCAGACTTTGTCGTCCACATTCCGGTTTTGTTTGATTTATCTTAAGAAATGCATGGAAACGTGGATTTTGTGTATCACAGTGTTGAAGGGTTTCTTTCATTTGTTCAAAGAAATTCACATAAGGTGGGTAGGCTTTTATTAAATCATCACGATGTTGTAGTATTATATCACCAATTGAACAATCCTCCGTCCATTTACTGTGTATGCTACGCAAACGTTCAAGCATACTTTGATGTACCTCATGTATGGGTATAAAATTACCAAAAATAGCACGAATTTCGGATTTGTTTAGGAGGACTTCATTGGTTTCCGCAATTTCTTCAAGGGGGTTTTTAAAGAGCTGAAATGGAAAGAAATAGAGGGGAAAGGGGATGTTCAGAGTTAGAACTAGGTTTGGTAAAGATTTTCTTAATAATTTTAACAGCTTTTATTGAGGTTGCCATGTTGGTTAGATCCAAAGCATGAGGCACTATAGAAAAGATCACAGTTCTACAGTACATGCTAAGACTAGACTATAGTACAGGCTATAGACTAGACTAAGGTACAGACTATAGTATAGACTATAGTACAGGCTATAGACTGCACTATAGTACAAAATATAGACTTGACCATATTTCAGACATTAGAATAGACTATAGTGCAGACTATAATCCAGACTATTGGCTATAGTACAAACTATAGACTTGATTATAGACCAGACTATAGGATAGACTATAATCCTGACTATAGGTTATAGTATAGGCTATAAACTAGACTATAGTAGATACTATACTATAGCACAGATACTACACTATAGTACATGCTATAGACTAGACTATAGTACAGACTATAGACTTAACTATAGTACAGACTATAGACTTTACTATAGTACTGACTATAGACTTGACTATAGTACTGACAAACGATTTGTCTATAGTACAGACTATAGACTTGACTATAGTACAGACTATAGTACAAGACTATAGACCTGACTATAGTATAGACTTGATTATAGTACAGACTTGACTATAGTGCAGATTATAGACCTGACTATAGTTTGGACTATAGACTTGTCTAGCACTGAATATAGTAAAGACTATAGGCTAGACTATAGTACAGATTATATACTAGACTATCTTACAGACTATAATTCAGACTATCGACTTGACTACAGTCAATACTGTAGACTTGACTATAGACAAACTGTAGTCCAGACTGTAGAGTAGACTATAGTGAACACTAAAGAATAGAATACAGTCCAGAAAGTACACTAGATAGTTCAGACTAAAGACCAAGCAATAACCCAGAACAGATTATTCTCATTTTCTACCAAAAAAAAGTTTACCCACTTCTTGAAAAAAGCTTTTTGTGTAATTTTTTTCATAAATTAAAAAACTAAAATACTTACATTCACTATCGTGTCCAATATTCCCACATAATTCGATTCTGTACTATAGAAATCCATAAAATGATTAAAACGCATTGACGATTTCTTTGTGGGTGTCTGTTCGCATACCGATGTCTCGGGTTCTGTTAATAATTTACCACTTTCTAATTTATCCGGACTTGTGGTACAATCAAAGAAACTACCCGATACCGATAGTAAACCCGCATCTGAGACCGATGAACGTCGTTTGCCTGAACCCAGCGGTGTACCTTCCAATTGTATACGTTGTGAGAAACGCTTACGTTTACGTTTATTAAAACTGATGGGCAAGGAATCACGACGATCACAATTTGGTGTATTAGCAATACTATCAAGGTACTGGAAATAGGAAAAGGATATTTAGTAATTATAATAAAGTTTTGTTTTTAGCAAAACTTACATCTCCGAACAGATAATCCATTTCATCGGCATAACCATTTTGTATGGTATACCAAAACCAATCAGATTTTAAGATGTGAGTACGATGATTTTTGGGTTCTGGTTTAGCTTGTGTTGCATGTTCATCGACCACCTAAATGAAGAGAATTTTCATAAGATTCATAAAATAATTGTATTTTTATGTTAAAAATATTAAAACAAAATCATAAAATTGATTTTTTTAACAAAACAAACACACTCTTAAATATATTGTATAAAAAAATTGTGTTTTAAATATTGTTTAAAACAAACTGAAATTTTTTAAAACTTTTCCCTGAATTTTCAGAATTTTTTTAAGAAATTAACAAGAATTTTTGTGTAAAAGTCTTTTTTGTCAATAAATTTAATAAGAAAACATAATTTGCAAAAAATTTTAGAATTTTTTTAAATAATTACATTCTTTACTGAGAAATTGAATCATCGGGAAAATATTTAAAATTTAAGGTGTTTTCCAATTCGCCTTAAAACATTAAAATTAATTAATTTTCCTAATTTTAACTTAGAAATTCAGAAAATTAAAATTCAAAAGAAAAAAATCATTTAGTTGACCTTGCTTGCGTGCTTTCTTTTGTTTTTATTTATATGTTTTAAAACATTTTCTTTTAAACAAGTATAATTTCATTCATAAATTTCTTTAGTTGTTGCTTTTTTTCCTAATACATATTATATAAAAGAGTGTGTGTGTTTTTGTATGTTTATCATAAAAATTAAAATTGTTTAAATTTTTCTTAATTTTTATGTAAAAAAAAAACAAGAGAAACGTTTATTATTTTCTGCTTAAACAATTTGTTAAATTTTTAATATGATTTTTGTTAGTTTCTTAAAAAACAAAAAAAAAACAATAACAAATTTGCAGGAAAAAAATACTTTGGCTGTGAATATAAATAACCTTTGCAAAAGTTTAAACATTTTTATAAATAAAAAAATAATAATAATTAAATTTATTTTTTTTAGCTCTACAAACAAATAAAAACAAACAAAAATAAACATAAAAAATTTAATTAATAATGACATGCACTTGAATTTTTAAATAAACAATGTTTAAGTTATAAATAAATTTTAGAAAAAAATACATACAAATAAATTTAAGTATGTATCTGATTTAGTAGCACCGAATTGAGTATACCCTCCACCAGTTTTTAAGAGATATAATTATAAATTATATATCTTTTTTTAAATTTGTTAAATATTGAAAATGTTGCCTTATTTTTGCCCCTTGAAATAAATTGTCTTGAAAAGGGCAATTAACCCTTTTTATTACAAAATATTTTTGTCAGTGTAAATATATTTGAAAACAGGGCTGGCTACATTTTTTCTTTTTATGTCGCTTTTGTTACCTTTTTTTGATAAATTTTAAATAAATTTGTTAGAAAACCACGAAATTTTATTGTAAAAATAAAATTTTAATAAAGGTTAAAAATATTGGAATAAATTTTGCCCATCTTCTGCACATTTTAGGCACCCAAAAAATGGTGCTGCTTTTCCAATAAAAATTTTGCCTTTACTTATAATTTGATCCGAAAATGTCTTGTATTACAAAACTATTGTATTGAAAACAAAATTTTTTTCAGAAATAAATGTACTATGGTCAAAAATGTTGCCCTATGGGCAAAAATGTTGCCCTTTGATCAAAAAAGCTGCCTTTTGTCTTTTCTCCTTAAGAGTTTTTATTCTTCCTAATAGAACTAGGCAGAAAATTTTGAAATTTTGTCATTTACCGTTAATTCAGAGGAGAACTGTAAATAAGTCTGAAAGTAAGCTCAGACAATAGAAGAAATTCTAGATTAGTTTAGGTTATTGATGTCCATTGGGTTCATGAGCTGCTCATGTTGTGTTATTCGAAATCGAATCCTGTCTCAACTCACTCACAAATCATGTCCATGTTCTGCTCGAAATTAAACCATCCTGAGCCACGAACGAACGACTCTATCTTAATGATGTCAATATTAGATATATCCATATTCATTGAGCATCTGATCTGAACCTATAGTGTATTAGAGTTTAACATCATGAGCGAGGATCATTAACTATTGTGTCAGTTTCCTTTCATTTAGGAGGGAGCCAGTTCATCCTCTATTTTATTCCCAGGAACATTTGAATGTCCCGGGTTTAGGTTCCAATAGTTTGACATTTTATCAAGAGACGTCAGACATAGCAATCTAATATCATCCAGTCTACCGCACATTTTATGGCTAAAATCTCAGTTATAAGATGTCACATTGATTGTATAGTCTGAAGCTCACCGTTTAGCTAAAGAGGGGAATATCAAATCCGCCTTTTCACACAGTTCTAGCTTCGAACGAATCGTTAAGAGATCCCCGACATTCGCGAACCATTGTGTATGTCGTGTCGACACCAGTTAGAGATCAGATAGATATCTAATATCAGGTTTTGTAGACCATTGTAGCTGAGAGTTCAGCTCTAAACCAGTCTGTTTAGGTTTATAGCTGAATTCTCAGCTTTAAGATGCCACATTGATCGTGTAGTCTGAAGCTCACTGTTTCGCTAAAGAGGGGAATACCAAATCCGCCTTCCAGGAGGAGTTATAGTTTCGAATGGATCGTTAAAAGACTCCCGGCATTCGCAAACCAGTCTGTATGTCATGTCGTCATCTATTAGAGATCTAATAGACTGTTTGCCGTTAGTACAGATTCGGATATTTATACTGTATATTAAATCCATTAATAGGGTCTTTAATTTACAGAATTAAATGTCTCGCTTATGAATACAAACTAAATTTAAGGTAAAAACAAATTCGTCTTCATTTGACAAGTTTTTCAGACTTAATTAATGAAAAAATAGCTTAAAAAGGCAACATTTTGAGGCGGCAACATTGTAAAGATATTGCCAAACATAAGGCAATCGAAAAAAACTGTATGAAATGTTTTTGCAAAGTTCTTAGTTCTAACTCAATCACGAGTATCAAACAAATTCGTCTTTATACTACATCGAAAAAGTTTTTTGGTCCCTAATAACAACAAAAAAAACTTAAAAAGACAACATTTTGAGACATTGTAAAAATATAGCCTTATATAGTATAAGGTAATCGAAAAAAACGCCATAAATTAGTTTTTGCAAATATTTTTGTTGCAAGAAATATTTAACTAGAACTCTATCTAGTAATCGAATTAGATAATATAATTAAATAATTTACAATAAAAATTATAAATTTCTTTAACAAACGTTGGTGGAGAATATATTATATTGTAACTATAAAAATCAACAAACAGCACATTAAATTATATATATTTTTGTTTGTTTTTTTGCTTCAATTTATATACAAATTCAGCCATTAATAAGTTACAATTTCTCTTGTGTTATTTTACATAAAAATAATTAAAATATAAACAATTTTTAGATATAAATTTAACAAGAAAAAAATTAGAACAAAAATCTAAAGAAAACAATTGCATTTTTTATTAAACATAAAAAACAATTGTGCAAATATTGTTTTTTTTAAACAAAACAAAAAATTTGCATATTTATTTGAACATCAGTTTTTTTTTAAATAAATAATAAATTAATTAAAAAAAAAGTTAATAAAGCAAATTGTAATTTACCAGGCATTTTTAACATTTAAATACAAACAAAATTATATAAAAAAAGGAATTTAAAAGAAAGGTGACAGACAGACATTTTTACTTTAAGAATTTAATAAATTTAACTGAATTTGCTTTTGTTTAATTTAATTAAATGTTTGTAGAGAGTAGAAATAATTTATTGTGCTGTTGTTGTGTTGTAAAAAAAAAATAATGAAATAAAACAAAACACCAAATCACCATAAAATATTAAAAGACTTATTTTTAAAGAACGGGAAGTAAGAAAGAGAGAGCGAGATAAACACAAACTAGTGAATCTATAAAATATTTATACATAATGCAAAAATAACAAACATTTAGACAGTAAAAGTTAAATATTTAAATTTCTTTCAAAAAATAAATTCTAAGCGTTTTATTGTTTGCTGTTGTAGTAAGTAGTAACCATAGTATTTAATTGTTTAATTTATGTAAATGTTATGATTTTTTTTTTTCTCGTTTAAATGACAATGTTAAAAATGCGCTGCAAATTACAATAAAAAATAAAACAAAACTTATAAAACACAATTGTTAATTAATTGTTATTATTATTGATGGAACGGTATCATATTGTAAACAAAAAAATTTCACTGTTAAGAAAATAAATATTTGTTTTATAGAGATTTAATAAATGGAATCTAAATATCATCTAAAAATTTTTCGTAAATACCAAAAGATTAACATTAGTGTTAACCAGATTTTTAGGTTATGTTATGGCCGGAGGAGGTTTCTTAAAGTGTTACAACTAATTTTATATAAAATTAGAATGTTTTGATATTGTTAAACTAAGAAGAAAGACATTTACTGTTTAATTTATTCCATTTTTAACGATAACACTGATATTAGTGTCTAGTTTCAGTTTTAAAACTTCTCGAACTTTAAAGTGTCTTGCATTCTAAGTATTAGAGGACTAGAGCGATTGAGGAGTACTGTGAGTATCAAAACTCGACTTTTTTTAATATTAACATTCTAAACTCTCTTCGGTAAAGGGTACCAAAATCTTCTTCATTTGTATTTTGTTTCAAATTCCTAGAGATGACTTGTTCAAGTTTATGTTGAAATCGGATTTGAACGGCAAAGTTTTTAAGCCTATAGTACAGTTTAAATGCTTAAAGATTTAACCAATTTAAAATTATATAAAACCTTTGAAAAGAACATTTTGATGGCGCAATATAAAGATTTTTATCGAAGAAAATTTGGAATTTACGAAAAAAAAGATGAAAATTTAGTTCGAAAATTATAAAAAATCTTAATCACTAACAGTGAAATCAAACTCATTCAAATAAATACACAAACTTTTGCTTGCAACTGATTTTTCTTTTCAATGTTGTTCGAATTTTTTTGTTTATAACAAAAAAAAATATAAAAAAAAGAAATTTTGTTTAAGTACCGTTTGAATATGAGCACCACTATTGGTATTAACAGCTGCAGCAACAAGTTCATTATTACTAACAGCAGGACAAATCATGTCCACATTTAGCATATTATGATTGACATTTGATTGATGATGATTTGTGATTTGCAATGATTGGTTACTTGAGGGTAAAGCAGTTGTTGGGTTAGTACAAGCAATAAAAGTGGAAGTAGAGGAAGTGGTAGAAGTAGTGGTAGTAGTAGAAAAAGATTTAATAACAGTATTATTAACACAAGCTACATCAGCAATATTTTTACTAACATTGGATAGAAGTTGTGAAGGACAAGTAGTAGAATTCGAGGAAGAGGAGGAGGAGGGTAAATCATTGAGGGTTAAATTAAGAGATTTATTACACAAATTGGAAGTTGTAGATGTTGAAGATTTGGTGGCAGATGAGTTGCATCTTAAAAGAGAGCGTGGTGCTGATGAGCATGTAGCGTTGGCAAATTTAGAGGGTGCCTTTGGTGTCTTAAAGTCTTCTTTTTCATTAAGACAATCGACACTATCTTTTTCCGGTGATTTGGAGGTAGCATTTAAAACATATTTCTCTTTGCGGCTACTGCTGCGTGTTATGCGATTTCTTAAACTGCGGAATTTCTCTTTTACAGGTTTGCGTATGGACTCGTTAAATGTGGTTTCCACCGAGGCAATAGAGCATATCGAATCATCGGCATTTTCATTATTATCTTCAGTATTGTCATCATTAGGGGCTGAATCAAGAGCTACTGAACTGCGTCTTGGTCTTAACATTTTGGCAATGGGTGTGCGTACCGCCACAAAACTCATGGAACGTTTAATAGATCTTGTTATGGAGCCAGTGCGCAACAATTTGGGTTTCTTAGTGCTGGTGGGCAAAACGAAAGATTCCACCGACATTAAAGAGACACTATCAAAACTTTCACGCTTACGCTTTAAATCCGATTGAGCATCTTCCAAGTCGGCTTCGTTATCTAAATCGTCATCGGCCTCCATTTCTAAGGGAGCACAATTATCCATTTTGTTCATGCTCTCTGGCTTTTGTTCATTGTTTAAACAAGTTATAGTTGGGCCACCGTATATGGGCGATATATTGGTATTCTGTTGAAAATCATTGGTTGATTCATTGTTTAAAATTTTACCATCCAATTTGGGAGCTTCGTTAAGTAGTTGTATAAGTTTTTTATTAGAGGACTTGGAAGATTTGGGAGTACTGGCGTGAGAATCAATAACTTGAGGTTTTGTACATAAACTATCTAAGTCCTCTTCGTTATAGGGTAAAATTAAATCATTTACTAAATCGTCTTCATTAGCATCCTGTTTCAAATTGCCCTCATAATCCACTACTAGTCTTTCATCAAAATGATCATCATCATCATCGTCGCCGTCCTCATTCTGCTGCTCATTTTTATTAGTTATTTCATTAACATTATTCTTTTCTAATTCATCTTCATCATCAACTTCCATGGCGTTAGTATCTAAGGGATTATTGTTAATAGTTTTCTGAGGAGTTTGATTAGTATTAGAAAGAATTTTTGAATTGTTATTATTGTTAGTATTAGTATTAGAGTTATTAGCAAGAGTTTCTGAAAAGTAACCACCCGTATTAGGCATGACCTGTAAAAATTTTAGAATTATTTTGTTTTAATATTAATTTAAAATAAACATATAAAACACAAATAAAAAAACGTAAAAAATAAGTTAGTGTGCAAAAAAATATGTGCATTGTAATATTTGTTTAAGATTTTTAAAAACTCACAACATGTGAACACTCGGGATCGTCTAATTCTGCTGGCACTCCGCCATTACTTTTCAAAACATCAATCATGTGTTGATGTTCATCGACGGGAAAGCCAAAGAAACATATTTTCTGTCCCTCGAATGCTTTTAAACGATGATCTTTGGAAAACTCTTCCGTTGTGGCTTTGAAATCAATATCATTTTTACGTTCCCAGGCAGCATAGACCCAGGCAGGTCTTACTACTGTTAAGCGAAATGTTTTGGCATACCTATTTGTTAAAAGAAAAGTACACATTTTAAAATATTTATAAATTAGAAAGAAATTGCAAAAGAACTGAACTGGAACTGAACTGGAACTGAACTAGAACTGAACTAGACTGAACTAGAACTGAACTAGAACGGAACTAGAACTGAACTAGAACTGAACTAGAAACTGAACTAGAAACTAGAACTGAAACTGACTAGAACTGAACTAGAACTGAACGAGAACGAAGCTAGAACTGGAACTAGAAACTGAAACTAGAACTGAACTAAGAACTGAAACTAGAACTGAACTAGAACTGAACTAGAACTGAACTAGAACTGAAACTAGAACTGAACTAGAACTGAACTAGAACTGAAGCTAGAACTGAAACTAAGAACTGAACTAGAATGAACTAGGAACTAGAACTAGAACTAACGAAACTGAACTAGAAACTGAAACTAGAACTGAACTAAAACTGAACTAGAACTTAACAGAACTGACTAGAACTGAATAGAACTGAACTAGAACTGAACTAGAACTGAACTAGAACTGAACTAGAACTGAACTAGAACTGAACTAGAAACTGAACTAGAACTGAACTAGAACTGAACTAGAACTGAACTAGAACTGAACTAGAACTGAACTAGAACTGAACTAGAACTGAACTAGAACTGAACTAGAACTGAACTAGAACTGAACTAGAACTGAACTAGAACTGAACTAGAACTGAACTAGAACTGAACTAGAACTGAACTAGAACTGAACTAGAACTGAACTAGAACTGAACTAGAACTGAACTAGAACTGAACTAGAACTGAACTAGAACTGAACTAGAACTGAACTAGAACTGAACTAGAACTGAACTAGAACTGAACTAGACTAGAACTGAACTAGAACTGAACTAGAACTAAACTAGAACTGAACTAGAATTGAACTAGAACTGAAGTAGAACTGTTTATTACAAGAACAGAGAGACACCTTTTAATAAACATTAGAGCAGTCAAAAAGCCAAAGTCGTTTAGTTCTATCAATCAATTTGAAATACTTACTGATATTTATCACCACCACTATGGGTACTAATTAAATTGTGTAATTTTGGAATTCATATCTTTGCGTATACAGCCACCCATAGAATGTATTAAATTTACTAATTTTGTCTAAAATAAAATACAAATTTTAAATATTTATAGCACAGGAATATTAATTTAAAAAATACAACTTACCAATTCATCTTTTTTGCGTATGCCCGTAAAGCAAGTCACCACACCACGCATGGAATAATTATAAATTGGTCTAGCATTGTGCGTAAGACCATCTTTCATGGCGGCCGACTGTTTTAAAGCTGGTGGACCCAATATACTGCAAAAAAAAGAAAACAAATAATTTAAACAATTTTCCAGCAAACTACAACATGTTGTAATAAAGAAAAAGAAATTCTTATTAAGACATTATTTTAAATATTTATAATACTTGGCCATAAATATTGAAAAAATATATTGCAATTTATTCGTCGAGTCTTTAATAAGTCATAACAAATGCATTACCTCAATTAACACTTTAATAATAATGGCAACCAGGAATTAAATTAAATGAATTCTCAGTACTTATTTTTATCACCCACTAAATGTTTGTAAACATCAAAAGATTTTTTTCCAGTTGCCCAACCTCAGTAGTTTTAAACATTTTAACGCAATGTATAAACATATATTTTTTAATAATTAAGATGTATTTCATTAAAAGCTTTAAATTTTTTTGGTAAAATCAAACAGGTGTTAAACTATTTACCATGCAAGTTTATTAAAATATGTTATGAAAATAAAAAGAAAATTTGTTTATTTTTTTAAACATTTTTAAATGGATTCTTTAGAGTGAGTATTAATTAATTAATGGTTGCCATGTGATTTCAAAGGTAAAATAATTTATGTGTATGGAAGCAGAGTGTGGTAATAAAAAAGTCATTCATATCAAATTAAAGAAAAATTTAAAGGAATTTGCAAATTAAGAAAATTTATTAGTAAAGTGGTAAAACTTTTTAGAAACAAGTGAAATTTTTTAAAACAGAATAGAATTAGAACAGAACTAGAACAGAACTAGAACAGAACTAGAACAGATCTAGAACAGATTAGAACAGAACTAGACAGACAGAACAGAACAGAACTAGAACAGAACTAGAACAGAACTAGAACAGAACTAGAACAGAACTCGAACAGAACTAGAACAGAACTAGAACAGAACTAGAACAGAACTAGAACAGAACTAGAACAGAACTAGAACAGAACTAGAACAGAAACTAGAACAGAACTAGAACAGAACTAGAAACAGAACCTAGAACAGAACTAGAGCAGAAACTAGAACAGAACTAGAACAGAACAAATAGAAACAGCACTAGAACAGAACTAGAACAGAACTAGAACAGAACTAGAACAGAACTAGAACAGAAACTAGAACAGACCTAGAACAGAACTAGAACAGAACTAGAACAGACTAGAACAGGAACTAGAACAGAACTAGAACAGAACTAGAACAGAACTAGAACAGAACTAGAACAGAACTAGAACAGAACTAGAACAGAACTAGAACAGAACTAGAACAGAACTAGAACAGAACTAGAACAGAAACTAGAACAGAACTAGAACAGAACTAGAACAGAACTAGAACAGAACTAGAACAGAACTAGAACAGAACTAGAACAGAACTAGAACAGAACTAGAACAGAACTAGAACAGAACTAGAACAGAACTAGAACAGAACTAGAACAGAACTAGAACAGAACTAGAACAGAACTAGAACAGAACTAGAACAGAACTAGAACAGAACTAGAACAGAACTAGAACAGAACTAGAACAGAACTAGAAACAGAACTAGAACAGAACTAGAACAGAACTAGAACAGAACTAGAACAGAACTAGAACAGAACTAGAACAGAACTAGAACAGAACTAGAACAGAACTAGAACAGAACTAGAACAGAACTAGAACAGAACTAGAACAGAACTAGAACAGAACTAGAACAGAACTAGAACAGAACTAGAACAGAACTAGACAGAACTAGAACAGAACTAGAACAGAAACTAGAACAGAACTAGAACAGAACTAGAACAGAACTAGAAAGAACTAGAACAGAACTAGAACAGAACTAGAACAGAACTAGAACAGAACTAGAACAGAACTAGAACAGAACTAGAACAGAACTAGAACAGAACTAGAACAGAACTAGAACAGAACTATAAAGAACTAGAACAGAACTAGAACAGAACTAGAACAGAACTAGAACAGAAACTAGAACAGAACTAGAACAGAACTAAACAGAACTAGAACAGAACTAGAACAGAACTAGAACCGAACTAGAACAGAAAGAACAGAACTAGAAACAGAACCTAGAACAGAACTAGAACAAAACAGAACTAGCAGAACAGAACTAGAACAGAACTAGAACCGAACTAGAACAGAACTAGAACAGAACTAGAACAGAACTAGAACAGAAGTAGAACAGAACTAGAACAGACTAGAACTAGAACAGAACTAGAACTAGAACTAGAACTAGAACAGAACTAGAACTAGAACAGAACTAGAACAGAACTAGAACAGAACTAGAACATAACTAGAAACAGAACTAGAACCAGAACTAGAACAGAACTAGAACAAAACTAGAACAGAACTAGAACGAACAGAACTAGAACAGAACTAGAACAGAACTAGAAGCTAGAACTAGAACAGACTAGAACTAGAACAGAACTAGAACAGAACTAGAACAGACTAGAACAGAACTAGAACAGACTAGAACAGAACTAGAACACTAGAACGAACTAGAACAGAACTAGAACAGAACTAGAACAGAAACTAGATCAGAACTAGAACAGAACTAGAACAGAACTAGAACAGAACTAGAACAGAACTAGAACAGAACTAGAACAGAACTAGAACAGAACTAGAACAGAACTAGAACAGAACTAGAATAGAACTAGAACAAAACTAGACAAACTAGAACAGAACTAAAACAGAACTAGAACTGAACTACAACAGAACTGGAACTTTAAGTCCTTCTGAAACGTACATACATCCCGAATTAAAAACTTCTAATCAATCGTTTTGAAAGGTACGAAGCCAAACTTTAGATACAAAAAAGATTTACTGCTAAATAAGTCAATAAATGAAATAAATTTATAAATGCTAACAATATGTATTTTTAATTGCAAACCCATTAAAAGTCAAAAAAATTAATAAAATTTATGTCATCTTAATGGAAATATTTTGATTATTTCAATTAATCCACATTTTTTTCCACGAAAAGTACTTCTACAACTACTTAAGTGTGACAAAAATTTGTTTTATTATAATATTTTATTTCATCAAAAAATTATGATAAATTTGACCTTTAAAGTTGGATCAACTTGAACAAAAAATATATACTTTTCGACGATCAGCAGCAAACAAAAGCTACAACAGTGAGGCAACCATCACACAGCAACAGGCAACAACTAGTGGAAGTGTAGCTGTTTACACGGTATTGACAATAACAACAACAAACAAAACAGTCTTTGACCTAATGTTTCAGGTTGAGTGGTTAATAATCTTGTTGAGGGTCTTTTACGGGTCCACAAAATTTATGGAGCATGAAAAGAGACGACATACACAAGTATGCAGGGGTACAACTATATATTTTTTTTGTAAAAACAAAATCATTAAGAAAATATAAAAAAATAATATTACACAAATATTTACAATATATAAAATAATAATAATAATAAAAAATAACAATTTTAAATACTTAAAATAAAACAACAACAAGAAGAAATCATGTGTACAATGTCATCAAGTTGACTGGCAAACTGGATGACTGACTGACTACTGCCTGTGTTTTTGTGGTAAAAGATTTAAGATTTCATACAAATTATTTCATTTTTTAAAAATTTTAAATCATAAATTTTATTAATAATATTGCGTGTGGACAACACACAATTTTTTATGTATGAACAATATAATTTTTGTGTTAAATTCACACAATACAAAACAATAAAATACAATAGATTAGTGGCGTACACAAGTTAATACAATCAAAAAATGTTTTGCCGAAATATTGACAGGGTGTTGAAAAAGAGAATGACAACTAGAATGCGAGATTTTGTGGAATATTTTTATCTGACAGTTAAATGTCAGAATAAAGAAGTTGTGAGAGCTTTTAACAATTCAGCTGTAATTTACTATTTATAGATATTTCAAATTAAAAATAATAATTAGACTGCTGTCAATTTTGATTAACTATGAGATAAAACAAAATAACACCTCTTTTGGTTAAACCCTTTAATTATTTATTATTCACACCGCTACAATTCATACTTAAATAGTATCTCACATATAAATATGTATCTATATATATCTCTTTTGTATTTTCTGTTTTATTTTTGTGTATTTTTCAACACTTTTACTTTTCATATTTTAACGTATTGGCGCCAATAGGATTTTTGCCTTCTTCGTCTTCTTGTACATATATTTCTGCTAATTCTATTTATTTAATTTTACGAAATAAACCACAAAATAACCAAGCAACACCATGAACAACGCTAAAAACCGAAAACAATTCACTTTATAAGAATTGTATAAATTTGATTTAAAGATTTGACAGAAGAGGTAAAATATAAAGGCCACCATCATCACCATTACCCACATCGGCAACCAGCAACACTCACTCACACCCAACAGAATTATGATAGAGACAACGCGAACACGAATTATTATGAGCAATTTTCCCGTGAAATTATCATAAAAATTTCGAGAAGAAGAAATAAATTAAATGTGTGATGTTGAAGATGTTTTTTTTGCTTTGCTTCGATATAATGAAGAAAATACAATTTATTGTCATCACAAAAATGTATGACAAGGAAAATAATTTTGTGTGATATTTATGGTGGCGGAATGGGTCGAATAATTTTTGCACTTCTACCTATTCTATATCAATGCTGAAATCATATAATCTTAAGCTATGTATACACTTTTATTAGATCATACAATCTTGTCAGACAAATGTTCCGAAAATGTCAGAGAAATCATTGTCAGTGCATTGTAAAACAATAATATTCTGACAGAACTAGAAAAAAATAGAACTAGAACAGAACAGAACTAGAAAAAAACAGAACTAGAAGAGAACTAGAACAGCACTAGAATAGAACTAGAATAGAACTAGAACATAACTGGAACAGAACTAGAACAGAACTAGAACAGAACTGGAACAGAACTAGAACAGAACTAGAACAGTACTAGAACAGTACTAGAACAGAACTAGAACAGAACTAGAACAGAACTGGAACAGAACTAGAACAGTACTAGAACAGTACTAGAACAGAACTAGAACAGAACTAGAACAGAACTAGAACTAGACTAGAACAGAACTAGAACAGAACTAGAACAGAACTAAAACAGAACTAAAACAGAACTAAAACAGAACTAGAACAGAACTAGAACAGAACTACAACAGAACTACAACAGAACTACAACAGAACTACAACAGAACTACAACAGAACTACAACAGAACTACAACAGAACTACAACAGAACTAGAACAGAACTAGAACTGAACTAGAACAGAACTAGAACAGAACTAGAACTGAACTAGAACTGAACTAGAACAGAACTAGAACAGAACTAAAACAGAACTAGAACAGAACTAGAACAGAACTAGAACAGAACTAGAACAGAACTAGAACAGAACTAAACAGAACTAGAACAGAACTAGAACAGAACTAGAACAGAACTAGAACAGAACTAGAACAGAACTAGAACAGAACTAGAACAGAACTACAGAACTAGAACAGAACTAGAACAGAACTAGAACAGAACTAGAACAGAACTAGAACAGAACTAGAACAGAACTAGAACAAACTAGAACAGAACTAGAACAGAACTAGAACAGAACTAGAACAGAACTAGAACAGAACGAGAACAGAAATAGAACAGAACTAGAACAGAACTAGAACAGAACTAGAACAGAACTAGAACAGAACTAGAACAGAACTAGAACAGAACTAGAACAGAACTAGAACAGAACTAGAACAGAACTAGAACAGAACTAGAACAGAACTAGACACTAGAACAGAACTAGAACAGAACTAGAACAGAACTAGAACAGAACTAGAACAGAACTAGAACAGAACTAGAACAGAACTAGAACAGAACTAGAACAGAACTAGAACAGAACTAGAACAGAACTAGAACAGAACTAGAACAGAACTAGAAGAACTAGAACAGAACTAGAACAGAACTAGAACAGAACTAGAACAGAACTAGAACAGAACTAGAACAGAACTAGAACAGAACTAGAACAGAACTAGAACAGAACTAGAACAGAACTAGAACAGAACTAGAACAGAACTAGAACAGAACTAGAACAGAACTAGAACAGAACTAGAACAGAACTAGAACAGAACTAGAACAGAACTAGAACAGAACTAGAACAGAACTAGAACAGAACTAGAACAGAACTAGAACAGAACTAGAACAGAACTAGAACAGAACTAGAACAGAACTAGAACAGAACTAGAACAGAACTAGAACAGAACTAGAACAGAACTAGAACAGAACTAGAACAGAACTAGAACAGAACTAGAACAGAACTAGAACAGAACTAGAACAGAACTAGAACAGAACTAGAACAGAACTAGAACAGAACTAGAACAGAACTAGAACAGAACTAGAACAGAACTAGAACAGAACTAGAACAGAACTAGACTAGACTAGACTAGAACAGAACTAGAACAGAACTAGAACAGAACTAGAACAGAACTAGAACAGAACTAGAACAGAACTAGAACAGAACTAGAACAGAACTACAACAGAACTACAACAGAACTACAACAGAACTACAACAGAACTAAACAGAACTAGAACAGAACTAGAACAGAACTAGAACAGAACTAGAACAGAACTAGAACAGAACTAGAACAGAACTAGAACAGAACTACAACAGAACTAGAACAGAACTAGAACAGAACTACAACAGAACTAGAACAGAACTAGAACAGACCTAGAACAGAACTAGAACAGAACTAGAACAGAACTAGAACAGAACTAGAACAGAATTAGAACAGAACTAGAACAGACCTAGAACAGAACTAGAACAGAACTAGAACAGAACTAGAACAGAACTAGAACAGAACTAGAACAGAACTACAACAGAACTAGAACAGAACTAGAACAGAACTAGAACAGAACTAGAACAGAACTAGAACAGAACTAGAACAGAACTAGAACAGAACTAGAACAGAACTAGAACAGAACTAGAACAGAACTAGAACAGAACTAGAACAGAACTAGAACAGAACTAGAACAGAACTAGAACAGAACTAGAACAGAACTAGAACAGAACTAGAACAGAACTAGAACAGAACTAGAACAGAACTAGAACAGAACTAGAACTAGAACAGAACTAGAACAGAACTAGAACAGAACTAGAACAGAACTAGAACAGAACTAGAACAGAACTAGAACAGAACTAGAACAGAACTAGAACAGAACTAGAACAGAACTAGAACAGAACTAGAACAGAACTAGAACAGAACTAGAACAGAACTAGAACAGAACTAGAACAGAACTAGAACAGAACTAGAACAGAACTAGAACAGATAAAACAGAACTAGAACAGAACTAGAAACACAACTAGAACACAACTAGAACGGAACTAGAACAGACCTAGAACAGAACTAGAACAGAACTACAACAGAACTAGAACAGAACTAGAACAGAACTACAACAGAACTACAACAGAACTACAACAGAACTACAACAGAACTAGACAATCGTGTAAACACATTAAATTGCCACGCCAATTTTCCTACAATCGTCTGAACTGACAATTTACCTGTTGCTAACAATTTATAATTGTCATTTGTCATGCGAAAGATATCTGGTAACTTCGGACCGTGCAATTCTACCAACATACATACATCCAATCCGTTAGATATCTGGGACCATGAATCATAACCAACATAGCAATAAACACACATTGTTAAATCATCATGGGTTTCTGTTACGGTTCGTGAGGAGTGTTCCTATATAGTTTTAAAATGTATCCGACAGATAGCGCATCAGTTTACTCACTAAAAAGATCATTAACAGTTTGGAGCCAGTAACTCAAACTGGCTAGTTAATTAACAAAACATTTATTTTAAAAAGGATTTAGACGAAGAACATCTTGATTATAATCAAAAAAAAATATATTTTTATTTGCAGATTCCCTTTTTTGTTACAAACTATAAACAATACATAAAATACCCCTTTGAATACTATAGCACCTAAAGGGTATTATCATCATAGCAACACCCTAATTTGATTGAGCGATACAAATAGACAAATGTGTAAAATTTTTCTACACGATACAAACATTTCAATGGTAATTTCTATACATTTATAATTGATTCAAATCAAACATATTTAAAAATTGCAAAAATTTTTGATAATTAACATAAAAATCTATAAAAAAAATAAGGTATAAATAGTTCAGCAGTTTTAAACCTATAAAACTCAAGGTAATAAAAATATGATAAATAATATCAATATATTTTTGAATTATTACAAATTAACTATAAAACAAAATAAACTTTAAAGAAAAATATAACAATGACTACTTTTTGGAATTATGCTTAAGACATTTTGATTAATAACTTTTTTTATTATTAATGAAGCGATTAATTGTTCTAATTTTAAAACAACAAGCTGCTGAAAATTATAACAAATAGCTACGAAAATTAAGAAAAACATATAAAATAAAAGAGGCAAAAGGTAACATTTTTTTGGGGAAAATAACGTATACAAAATTTAATATTATAAAGAAAACAAATATTTTTAAAGCTATATGTATTATTAATCTCTTTTTTTATGCAAAAAAATAAAAAATCGTTTGTCATATAAAAATAGCAAAGCTGGCACATTAATTTTTTAATTTTAGATAATAAATAAATTTTTTGAAAAATAACACACTGCAGCACCTCATACACGTTTCTAAGAAAAATATTTGATTTTCAGTTTAATTTTATAAAAAAAAAAAACCCAAAAACATTAAAGGTAAAACAAGCCATATAAGTCAACGAAAGAATTAATGAATGAATGAATTAGGATTTTATTTTAGATAAATTTAAAAATAAAAAAAATTACTGTGAAAATTTCTTAATATTCAGCATAGATTTTTTTTCTAGATGTCAACTGTTTACAAACAAATTAGTTCTTTTTAAATAGATTTTGAATGAACAATAGCATCACTTTGTCATTCTATTGAGGTGTTGCAAAAATCCCCTTAAACCTCGAGATTTTTTATATAGTATATTTTAATTTTATAATGAATAAGTTCGAATAAAATTTAGAAACAAATGATACATGAGTTTTATCTCATATTCATGAACTTGTTGTATGTCTAAATAGAAAAAAAACAAACTGTTTACTTATATATGTATGAGAAATGTTCAGGAACGTTAAAATCAACATATAGTTTTGACTATAGACTGGTTCGTTCCCATGACAATTGGATCTTCACTCCGGAACGATCCGAATCTTTCAGGGCCAAAGTTTATCAACTTAGCAACAACTTGATACAGTCGAACTATTACAACTATAGTCTGAACTATAGATTGGTCTATAGTCTAACCTATAGATTGGTCTATAGTCTAAACTATAGACTGGTCTATAGTCTAACCTATAGACTGGTCTATAGTCTAATTTATAGACTGGTCTATAGTCTTATCTATAAACTGGTCTATAGTCTAATCTATAGACTGGTCTATAGTCTTATCTATAAACTGGTCTATAGTCTAATCTATAGACTGGTCTATAGTCTAATCTATAGACTGATCTATAGTCTAGTCTTCAGGCTGGTCTATAGTCTACTGAATACGGGTATATATAAAAAATTCACTAGTATATAGACTATACTATAAAATGTCCAGAGACATCTTTATAATCTAAACTGTAGATGGGTGTATAGTTTAGATTATATACTGGTCAATATCATAATCCATAGACGGGTCTATAGTCTAAACTATAGATTGGCCTATAGTTTAATCTATAGGCTGGCCTATAGTCTAATCTATATATTGGTCTATAGTCTAAACTGTAAACTGGTCTATAGTCTAAACTATAAACTGATCTATAGTCTAAACTATAAACAGGTCTGGTCTATAGTCTAAACTATATATTGGCCTATAGTCTAATCTACAGACTGGTCTACAGTCTAATATGTAGAGTGGCCTATAGTATAAACTATAAACTGATCTAACTATAGACTGGTTATAGTCTAAACTATAGACTGATCTACAGAATAAACTTTAGTCTGGTCTATAGTCTAATTTATAGACTGGCGTATAGTGTAAACTATATACTAGTTTAGTCTCTAAACTATACACTGATCTATATTCTAAACTATATACATGTATATAGTATACCCTATACACTGGTCTATAGTCTAATCTATAGACTGGCCTATAGTGTAAACTATATACTAGTCTAGTCTCTAAACTATAAATTGCTATATATTTTAAACTATATACATGTATATAGTATAAACTATACACTGGTCTGTAGTCTAATCTATAGCCTGAACTAAAAACTGGTCTATAGTGTAAACTATAGATTAGTTTAGACTCTAAACTGTAGACTGGTCTATAGTCTAATCTATAGACTGGACTATAGTTTAATTTATAGACAGGCCTATAATCTAAACTATAAACTGGTATACAGGCTAAACTAAAGACTGGTCTAGAGTCTAAACTATAGACTGGTCTATAGTGTAACTTATAGACTGGTCTATAGTGTAACCTATAGACTGGTTTATAGTGTAACCAATAGACTGGTCTATAGTGGTCAATAATCTAAACTGATCTATAGTTTACTTATAATCAAAACTTCAGACTGGTCTCTAGTCTAAACTTTAGTCTGGTCCATAGTCTAATCTATAGACTAGGCTATACTCTTATCTATAGACTGGCCTATAGTCTAAACTATAAACTGATCTACAGTCTAAACTATAGACTTTTGTACAGTCTAAACTATAGACTGTTCTACAGTCTTAACTATAGACTGTTCTACAGTCTAAACTATAGACTGGTCTATAGTGTAAACTATAGATTGGTCTATAGTCTAAACTATTGATTGATCTATAGTCTAAAGTATAGACTGATGTATAGACTTGTATAATTTAAAACAACAAATGTTAGAATGACAAACTACGTTCTTAAAAAACATATTGATTTAAATATTTTAAAAAACAATTCGTTTTCAAACATTTTACTAACATAAAATTTATGTTTTTCATAATTAAACATAAATATTTCAATGTGTTCTTTTGGGTAAATTAACAATATTTAAAATTAAATTGAGCATTTAAATACATTTGTCGTGTTTCTTTCTTTTCCTATTAGAAGGGGCTGTCTTCTATAGTGGTTTAGTTTTAAAGTGTAAAAAGTGTATAAAACACTTTTTGGCAAAAAAAAAAAAAAAAAAAAAAACTTGACAAAAGGCCCTCATGTATAGAAATAAATTAAAAACTGGCAAAAAAACAACAACTCACAACAAAGAATCGCATTTGTAATTATTCTACTACATCTAGTACACAGAATACATATTTGTTAATTTAAATAGCTACAACATGTTAATTCTATTATTTTATTTTCAGCATTTAATATGCTAATTTTAAGACAATAGAATATAAATAAATAATTTATTTGCAAATTAGTCATGTTGTTTATTTTGTTATTATAAGAGGCGGACAGACAGAAAATTTGTAAAAATTAGTATTTTCATGTTGTATAATAAAGTAATTTTAATGTTTATAATATATTTATTTTTTTATTTAATATAGTGTCAAAACTTACCATTGTTTACTTTTATGTATGGCATCATACACAGGACTCTCGAAATCATTTAATATAAAATATGTTCGCCAATCACAATCGTTAATAAGTTCCAGACCAGTTTCCGATGTTATGATGGGAACACCAAATGTTTGGGCAGCTTCAACAGTCGTCGCATCATTTATCACATCACCCACCAGACAAATGCGTAAATTTTCCGGTGAGGGAGGAGGTGAAATTGACATTTCTGGAAAAAAGTGAAAAAAACATTTATTTATTAGCATTTATTTATAATGAACTTTAAATTGTTAAATTAGTTTAGAGTTCAAAAACCTGCGATTAGTAAAAAACATTCACTTTTAATGTATTTATCACTGTCTGTGGTATCATTTGCTAAAAAAAACATTTCCTCTGATATATGAGTTCAAGAAACTTTATGGATATAGTAATTTTCTACTATATCACTCTGTTGAAAAATATCCTTTTAATGGTTATAAGTACCTTTTCCTGGTGTCAGTTTTGTGTTATCAGAAGTTCAAAAACCTGTTATGTATTTGTAGATAATGTTGTGTTTAACTTCCCTTTGTTGACAATTGTAATTTATAATATGATCCTTTGACAATTTATCTGACCTCTTCTCATTACAAAAAAGAAATCAGTTCATGAACCTATAATTCAAGATAATGTTCAATTCAAGATAAAGTACTCTCTTTATAATTGTTTAAATGATCCTTTTTATAAGTATTGTAACGTCATTATGATTATTATGTTACGTCATTTTAATTCAGTGATAATTTCTGTGACCTTTTCATTTATATATAGTTCAAAAACCTCCTCTCTTTTCTATAACTACAGATATTTGTCAAACAGATCCCATATCCTCAAAAGTTCGAAAACCTTATAAATTTTAGTTAAAAATTGTTTTCAATTAAGAACATAATTTATAATTCAGATATGTCTCAATGATCTTTTTTATATACTTTGAAAATATCATTATTAATTCCTCTCTGGGACAGTTTTGCCGGTCTTTTTTCATGTTATCAAAAGTTCATAGAACTCTCAAGTTCTAGTCAAAAATTATTTTCAATTAAGAGTTGCAGAACGTTAATACTTTGCAAAAAAACTGAGCTGGAATTAAAGGTGGGGGTAATTCATAAGTTTACATGAAATTATAGTCTTGACTATAGAATAATCTATAGTCTTGACTAGACTATCTATAGTCTTGACTATAGACTAATCTATAGTCTTGACTATAGACTAATCTATAGTCTTGACTATAGACTAATCTATAGTCTTGACTATAGACTAATCTATAGTCTTGACTATAGACTAATCTATAGCCTTGACTATAGACTAATCTATAGTCTTGGCTATAGACTAATCTATAGACTAATCTATAGTCTTGACTATAGACTAATCTATAGTCTTGACTATAGACTAATCTATAGTCTTGACTATAGACTAATCTATAGTCTTGACTATAGACTAATCTATAGTCTTGACTATAGACTAATCTATAGTCTTGACTATAGACTAATCTATAGTCTTGACTATAGACTAATCTATAGTCTTGACTATAGACTAATCTATAGTCTTGACTATAGACTAATCTATAGTCTTGACTATAGACTAATCTATAGCCTTGACTATAGACTAATCTATAGCCTTAACTATAGACTAATCTATAGCCTTGACTATAGACTAATCTATAGCCTTGACTATAGACTAATCTATAGCCTTAACTATGGACTAATCTATAGCCTTGACTATAGACTAATCTATAGCCTTGACTATAGACTAATCTATAGTCTTGACTATAGACTAATCTATAGTCTTGACTATAGACTAATCTATAGTCTTGACCATAGACTAATCTATAGCCTTGACTATAGACTAATCTATAGTCTTGACTATAGACTAATCTATAGTCTTGACTATAGACTAATCTATAGTCTTGGCTATAGACTAATCTATAGTCTTGACTATAGACTAATCTATAGTCTTGACTATAGACTAATCTATAGTCTTGACTATAGACTAATCTATAGTCTTGACTATAGACTAATCTATAGTCTTGACTATAGACTAATCTATAGTCTTGACTATAGACTAATCTATAGTCTTGACTATAGACTAATCTATAGTCTTGACTATAGACTCAACTATAATCTTGTCTATAGACTCAACTATAGACTAATCTATAGTCTTAACTATAGACTAATCTATAGTCTTGACTATAGACTAATTTATAGTCTTGACTATAAACCAATTTATAGTCTTGACTATAGACCAATTTATAGTCTTGACTATAGACCAATTTATAGTCTTGACTATAGATTAGTCTATAGTCAAGACTATAGATTTGACTACAGACTAATCTATATTCTTGACTCTAGACTAATCTATAGTCTTGAGTATAGACTAATCCATAGTCTTGACTATAGTCTAATCCATAGTCTTGACTATAGTCTAATCTATAGTCTTGACTATAGACTAATCTATAGACTTGACTATAGACTAATCTATAGTCTTGACTATAGACTAATCTATAGTCTTAACTATAGGCTAATCTATAGTCTTGACTATAGACTAATCTATGGTCTTAACCATAGACTAATAGACTATAATAGACTATAGACTAATCTATGGTATTGACTATAGACTAATCTATAGTATTAACTATAGACTAACTATAGTCTTGACTATAGACTAACTACAGTCTTGACTATAGACTAACTATAGTATTGACTATAGACTAATCTATAGTCTTGACTATAAACTGATCTATAGTATAGTCTTGACTATAGACTAATCTTTAATCTTGACGTATAGACTGATATATAGTCCTGAAGTATAGATCAGTATTTATAGTATTGACGTATAGACTGAACTATAGTCTTGACTATAAACTGACCTATAGTCTTGACTCTTAACTGATCTATATACTGATTTATTGTCTTGATTACAGATTGATCTATAGTCATGACTATAGAATGATCTATAGTCTTGACTATAGACTGGTCTATAGTCTTAACTATAGACTGATCTATAGTCATATGTTTCATGCATAAAACATCCTTTCGTCACGAAAGTACTCTTTGTATATGAGAGTGAAAACATTCGTCACTTTATTGTTATGAGCGAAAGCTCTGAAAATATTATTCAGTGCAAATTTTTAAGGCAGGACATCTCCAATTCTTTTTTTTATAATTTTATGTTCAAACATATAACATAATTGTTTCCGCCAAGAAAACTGACGCATATTTCCCAGTAATAATCGTTTCTCACCAAGTTTTTTCATATATAAATAATATAGAACAGGATGTTAAATATATATCATACAAAGCTACTTATCAATGAGCCCACGCAAAAATTGACTACATAACAATGAACTTGAATTGAAAATTGTCATTACACACACTCACACCTATCCATTCATACATCCATCCAACCAGCCATCCATCCATCTCTCTCATACGTTTCATGCATAAAATACAACACCACACAACAATAATAAATTCTATTATAAACACACGTCCATATTCATACAAATAGTACGTACTATATACTATATAGAAACATATAGCACAACAACTATAGTACGTCGACAACGAGAGTACATGCAGACATGTGTAAAACATATTAATGTAATCTTTTGAATTGTTGAATAAGAAGAAGAAAAGGAAATTAAATAATATAAATAAAAAGAAAGAAAAACAGCAACACAAACTAACAAACATTAACATAAACTTATTTAGTACGAGCGTACAAATAATGTATGGATTTATGTCGATGTACCGAGAAAGGTACGTAAGTTGGTACTTATTTTAATGTATCTATGAAATTGTTGTTGTTGTTGTCATCGTTGTTGTCTACCATTTGCACCAGGCACCATGTGTACCAGCTGTTTTTCTTATTATTTTGGTTTTAGTATTTCTTTTGATTTTTATGTTTTCGGAAGATCTTTGTAGTATAAGTAATCAAATGTTGAATTATTGAGAGAACGAGGGAGGGCTAGAGAGAAGAAAGGAAGCAAGAAGAGTGTCATTGTTGATGATTTTGTTTGTTTATTTATCATTTTCAAAAAACACAGAGTGACAAATATTTATTTGTGGAAATATAAACAAATTATATTATTTGATAATTGGCTTTTAAACATAATTGATTTTAAATTATAGTCTACAAGGGGCAATAATTTTTATCTTGAAATGTATAATTGTATTTTATATAATTTTATACGCAAATCAAGATTCTCAATGACTTTTTAGAAGTAAAATGTATAATAAAATTAATTTTGTCATTTAGTTGGTAAAACATCGAAATATCGGTCGTAGACCCACAACATCTAAGACGACCTAGCTACATATGAATGTATTTCTGTTTATCTATCGGTATAAAGCACAAAATGATCAAATATTGGTTCAAATGAAAAAAAAAAATTAGAAAAATATCCGCCCGTCAGACGTTTAAGACCATTTTATATGCAATGGGTGGACATGGCGCATCAAATAAGTTAAATTCATTTCAAAGCTGATTATTTTTTGTTCATGATATTTATCCCGATGTTGTCAAAGTACGCTTTAAAATAATTCTCTCTCAAAACCGACGCTGTCAAATGACAAATTTTCCGAATTTGCGTCTTCACTTTATAATCGATACACTTTGCTTTACTAGTGTTTATAAGTACATTGTGGACATTCAAGCCTTTTTTTTTTTGAAGGGTCCGATATGAAGCCCGATCACAACGGAATTCGGCAGAGTCATCAAGGCATCTGTTGTATGGGAACTAGATGATTTATACAACGAAACCTACTCCTTGGTCTAATTTTTTTTTTTCAATTTCTTTTAAAAACCTAGTCTATATAGGCCATAACCTAGCCTATATAGGCCATAATCGGTTATAAATTTCTACATATAATTTTCATCAAATTATCTTGAAGATTGCTGTCTGTCGAATCATAAAATCATTCTAAGCCAATAGGTCAATACTTACATATTTCAAGCCGAATCAATTATTATTTTTTTAATAGAAAACATTCTTTTTAAACTCTGCAAGTTTAACAACTAATATGAAAATTAAAATTGTAATATACATTATTAGTCACACTGTATGTACTACGTACACGGTCTACATGATTGACAATCACTAATGTTGTCTTCAAGATGAACTAATACAAAAATAAACACAAAATAAATATACTAGAAATATTTTAAGCTAAAAAACATAAAATTTTAACATTTAAAATCATTTTTTTTAAGTGCGAATATACCCATGTAGACTATGAAAGATAATCGAAATAATTATTAATATTCAATCAGGCGAATAATAAACGTGACAAACTATACACATTCTTAGAATTTTCCCGACCTCCGCCTCTGTATTGAAGCGTTATTGATAGTTTTATTTTGAATTAAATATAATGTTTTTTAATAGTTTGTTTCGTTAGAAAGAGTTATTTTAGAAAAAATTTCGGGAAATCTTTCACATTATAATGAAATTATAAATTTTATTTATATTAGTTTAGTTAAAGCACTTGAAAGTTTGTCGTATAAATTTTGACATCACTGTCATATGTCAAATGTTGGGTAGTGATGCCAGACATGTTTCGATTAATGTTTTTTTAGTTCAAAATGCAAAATGCAAAAGATTCAATGCATTTTCGAATTTTATTAAAAAAAAACTCTACCCCCAGGTCTAAATAAAGTCTTAACTAACTTTTTAATCGGATTAAAAACTTATAATTTAAAAATTTATATAAATAAAAGCTAAAATTCAAGTATGTATTTGAACATGGCTATTTAAATTTCACCTTTTTAAACACCCTGTCTATTTATAAATATTATTAAAAGATAGAATAAAGTAATTTAAACAATTTAAACCGTACACTATCTAAATAAATAATAATAGTTTGTCGCGTGCCATTAATTTAATGTTTATTTAACTAAACCGCCTGTTTATCAGCTGCTTTTATGGAAAAATGTGTGTTTATTTATTCTATTCTATTCTATTCTATTATGGAAAAAGAAAATTTTCGTTAAGGGAACAATGGATAATGTTAGTCGAGGTTTGTTGCTTGACTTTTGAGTATATAGGATAGAGGGAAAAGAGAAAGAGAAAGGAAAAAACATTCTTCTTTCCTCTCTCTCCAACTTATTTTTTAGTGAGTTTCGATCTTAGAATGTAAAATCTAATATATAAAAGGAAGTAAGTAAGTCGGAAAGCAATGGTCAAAACACTAGTTCAGATATTTGAACAAGTTAGAGTTTTATGTACCACTTATTAAAACATGTGTCGTAAATTTTAATTTAATTTCGGAAGGATGTCATATGTATATATGGACCCATGCCATACGTATATGTGTATTACCCATTTATTGGATGTTTGTTGTTTAGTATTATATTGATATTAATAAAAGCAGGAGGTGATTTTTGGAAAAGGGCTTTTTATAGGATGTTTCATTAAATTATGGACCGACCTTTACAGAATTTGAAAAAGACTTAACTTATTTCTATTTTTTAACGATTTATTGCCAATAAACTAATTTCCTGTAAAAGACGTTATATTTTAGACCGATCCTTAAGATATTGGGTAGAGAGAGAGAGAGGGAGATGTTTGCATGTTATATAATAACGTTAAGGTCATTCTTGGAATGGGGTCTTAGTTTTAGTTCGCCATACTTTACAGTACAGGGGCCTGTCACAGAATTTCATTCCAATCGGAAGTGGAATTATATTTCTTTCTCAAAAAAGGAAACCGACAACTTTTTCGTAATAAAACCCCTTCAAAATTTCAAACTTGAATTGAAATTTGTTTAAAGTTATGGGTTTTTAAAGTTGCAGTCAATTTATTTACGAAGTTATAATTCCACATTCGATCGGAATGAAATGCTATAAGAGGCCCCATAATTTATATTTATATAAATTTATAGCTGTTTAAACTATATTTATAATGGGGCCACTTATATAGGGACTATCGTAGACAGATGGATGGATAAATAGACAAACGAACATGGCTACATCGGAAAGATAAATCAATGTACCAAAAAATTTTGAACCAAAACGATAACTTTCTAATAAAGAAAATAATAAACAATAGAACTGCATTAAATTAACAATTTCCAGATGAACCTAAATTATGCATAGATAATAAAATATCGTTGATATAATAATAAATTGTTAATTTATGGCCACAAATTAAGCACAAGTCTAGAAAACAAACTGCAAAAACCACAAAAAATTAAATGTACAGTTGAGAGTGAGTGTAAATGAGTAGGTGGAAAAATTTAACCTCAATTTTTTGTTTGCATCTTTTTTTATTTGTAATTTAAATTAAAAATAATTAAATTTTTGTAATAAATTGTATAAAAACCCAACCTAAGGTAAGCAAAAATGGATTCTGCATTAATTGTTTAGCAAATGGCAAGTTTGTAGCTTAAAATAATATTTTTTCAGGAAAATTATTTGAGAAAAAAAACATTTAAATAAATATTTATAAATTAATATTTATAAATTAATAACAAGCAGAAAATGCAGAAGTTTTCTGTCTAATACTTTATTACAAATCAGGCTAACAAAAAAAAAACATTTCCTATAAAATTTATGAACATCTATCATTAAGTTATTATCTGGTATAATTGATATTTGTTTTGTTAGTGGAACTTATAGAAGAACTGTACTTGTTTATTGAATAAATTTTGAAAACGTTGTAAAATGAAAAGAAAATATTTAATAATAAAATCATTGATTTTTTGTAAATATTCCAATGTCTGTTTTTCAAAAATAATTTTTTGGTGGCAAACAATGGGAAATCGGAATTGTTTTGGAATTTTTTCCGTTTGGTTTGTAAATTGCATGCGTCAATTGTAACGATTATTTATTCTTTAGTTTTTTTTAGAATTTTTTTATTGAAACATCTAACGTTTCTGTAATGCATTTGCAAAAGATGAGCAGCGTTTGTGTTGTTGTGTTTGATGACTGTGCTGCGGCACTGTCTTTACACTTGTAGTTTTTATATGTTATTTACTGAAGACAGTTGGGTTTAAAGAAATAGCATAGATTTAAATGAAAAGAATTAGAATAAGTAACTACACAGAGGGAAAAAGAAATACACACGCCTGGTACCAAATTGACACCAAACTGTATAGTGTTGTCGTACGTATGTATATACTTTGACAACGGATGTTATTGACAAATCATAAAACCTTTGGTATCAATTTGGTACCAGGCGTGTATATTTCATTTCATCCCTATGTATACCTCTGTGATAGTTTAGTTTCCCCCTAGGAAATTATTAGGAAAATTTCGGCATATTTGAGACTCGAGCCGTTCCGCAGGGTAGATCTTCCCTGCGGAATTGTCATGGGAACGTTAATGATTCAAATGAAGGAACTCTTAATTCAATATTTCTGGTCTCTGGATTAAATATTGAATAGTTTGTGTGTAATTGTTTAGTTCAATTAGATTTCTACATTTCAAATAATTTGTGCTATTTCTATGCCCTTCACTGTAGAAGATAAATTTGCAAGTAGTCTTTATGGAATGTATAGAAAGACAACAATAATAAGAAACAAAAAATTGCACTTGAATTTAGATCTATAAACAAACTAAATTTAAATGTTCATTTGCTATTACTTGCTCTTTTCTTGATACAAGATCATGTATGGAAAAATTTTGATCATTTATGTTTATATATACGAGTGATTCCCAAACGTTTTATTAATAACAACAATTGTAATTGCCACCTCAATGTAAATATTATGATTATTTGAAGAAATTAAATGAAAACGATTTATTTTGAAATAACCTTGATTTTTAGTCATTGCAAAAAAAAACTAATCATTTCAACTGATCTTTAGATGATCAAGACATACATATTTAATATGAAATCAGTCATTTTATTTCCTTAATTCGTTAACTATCAATATAATTATACCCTACTGGGGAGGGTATTAGTATACCGATCGACTCAGAATCACTTTCTGAGTCGATTAAGACATGTCCGTCCGTCTGTCCGGCTGGCTGGCTGTCCATGTAAACCTTGTGCGCAAGCTACAGGCCACAATTTTCAAGATAATAAATAAGCAATTGTTGAAATCGGTACATTATTTCACCTAGCCCCCATACAACCTGAACTTCCGATTATTAATTTATAACTACGTCAAATATACTACTATCTCTCCAAAAATTGGCACAACTAAGTTTTATATAGGCATAATGCCGATTTTTATATTGATCGGCCGTCGTTTGACCCTAGCACCCATACAAACCCCCCTCTAAAAAATAACTTAAACGTCCAAAAATTAAAAAATTAACCATTAGTATAGCGATGAAATTCAGCATAATTAACCTTTATATAAAAATACATCCATCCTCCCGATTTGTTGAGGATCGGCCCATATTTGACCCTATCTCCCATATAAAGCCTCTTTTAAAAAATGTTTCATCAATAAATTGCTTAAATACATCGGAATTAAGGCAAAATTCAACATAAAGTTATAAATTAATATTTTTTTTAATTTCCTACTTATTTTTTCTTAACTTCAAAAAGGAAGTGAAAATGTTTTGAATCCACTTCTCAAGCCGAGACCTTGTAGAAAAATTATTAAATTTTTACAACAAAAAATCGCTTTTCAAGCAAAATTGTTGCTATTTTGAAAATTTAACCATAAAGAAAACTATTGTGTGGGTTTTTCCACCAATGTTTTTCACTCGAAATCACTCGTTATGAAAGATTTTCTTAGAAATTTTACATTTTACCTACTAAACGCGTTATTTTCTACATTACCCGGATTTGCCACCCAACGTTTTTTGTGTTTGTTTGCACCATTAAGCGAAAAATAAAGTGTGCATTGATTAAGAAAGAAAAGCGAGATAAATTTTGAAAAAAAGGACTAACTATTATCCTTAAAATGTTTACAATGAAGTCTAGTGAGAAATTTTTAGAGTACTAAATGGTGTTTAAAACGGCGTATCTAAAAACCAGGTAAAATAATTTTGTTAAACAATAAAATCATACATATTTACTTTTAGTTATCTGCATAAGGTAAATAGCAAACTTTTTTTGTAAGGAAAAAAAGACACTGAAAGGATAATGTAATGATTTCCTTGAAAGGAATATAATTTCAAATTTTGTAAATACATATGTAGTAGAGTTTGCCAAAAGTATTTACAAATTGAAATGTTAAAAGAACCTTCTTAATCATATCACCAACAAAATTTGAAAAAAAATCTGATCTAAAGAATTGAGCTTAGCTGAATCCGAATATTCTCTATCACATAAGGTCTTCAAGATATCGTGTCCTGAAGTTTGAAAAGCAATATAAATTTTATTGAATTTATAATTGTTCACATCTTGTCTTCAAGATACCGTATCGTGAAGTTTGAAAAGCAGTATAAATTTTATTGAATTTTTAGTTATTTCAAACTAAAGATTAATATATCTCAAAAAATAGAGATATAACAGAGATTAAACATTTATTTTAAAGTCATTCAGATTACATAACAATTTTCATAAATTTAGTCTATATTTTAGTTTATATTTTTACTGTATATCAATTTAAATTAACCAATTCTAGAACATAAAAGTCTAACTCATTCGCTTGAAGGGTCAAATGTCAAAATTTTTAATATTTTTTATAAGAACAGTCAAGTTTATCGTATAAAATTATGTAAATGTTTACAGAATGTTTCCAAAAAAGATCAAATCTAAACCATTTTATTAAAAGGCCAAAGGTCAAATTTGTACATATTTTAATCTTAAAAATTTGTCAAATTTTGGTCAAAAGATCAATTTCATATGTATAAATATTCTTATTTTAAAGTTTTTTTGCGAAAAATTGTATATATTAAAATAATTCACCTTTGACCTTTTAATGAAATGGATTAGATTTGACCACTTTTGTTCAAATACATACTTAATAAATATTTATTGAATTGAATATTTCAACAAAATCGGTCTAATCTTAAACATTTGATCAAAAGGTCAAAGGTCAATTTTTTTAATATTTTGAAGTTTTCGGGTTTCATGAAAAATTTTTTTAATTACAAAACATTTTTAGAATATTTCAACATTAAACAAAATCGTTTATACTTTATATAATTCTCTTGAAAGGTCAAAGGTCAAAAAATGTTTGAATATTTTGGGTTCTTCATAATAAACGGCAAATTTAATTAAACAAAAAAATTGTTAAAATAATATTTCAATTAGAGTTAGCTGTAGTATTTTAAGTCTAAATTAATGCACAAATTCGGTGTCGCCCAATCTCTTGAAAGGTCAAAAGTCAAATTTATATTTTCTAAATAAAAAACATTAAATTAATAAAAGAAAATCCTCAGAAAATATTCCATAAGGTCCTGAGATTTAAAATTTAAATAAATATATCCGGAAAGTATTCAGAAAAGTAGTGAAAGGGTAAACATTTCCAAGTTCTTTTAAATCGTTATAATACATAATTCGTTACGAATTGAGTTATGATTTTTGGTATTTGTTTAATCAAGAAACAGCTGATTCGATGGCATTAATTAAATTTTTCGATTGCTGCAATGTAAATTCGATTAAATCAACCAAATATTTTGCGTTTGAATTAAGCTTTAGTAAACAGAACAATAAAAGTTGGTTGCTGTAACTAATTCAATGGACAACAAATTCGGTTCTATATACTAAATGTTAGTACTTTTCTTTCAAAACCTTTATACTTAAAAAATGGTTCCATGGATCGAATATTATTACAGCAAAAGGACATCCCAACTTTTCAACTTTATTCAAGAGCGCTCAATTTATCAATAGTAAAAATTATGATGAACGTATCCTGCCGATTACAAATTTGCACTCAAATATTTATACATTTCAGAAAAAATCTGAATTGGGGGTGATGCAAACATCGTGCGAATAAGTTTAATCCAAAATCCATAGATATTAATTTTCATTAAAATAGTTTTTTGTTAAAAAATATTTCCTTAAAATTCATAATAAAACCAATATTTATATTTCTATAATTTTTCACAACACTGTCCAACATACATACTATAATTTTTGACAACACTTTATGCTTTTAATAAACACAGACATGTCATGTCTAATCAATATAAAACGATTTATTTTCTTAACTTTTACGCAGTGTTTTTAAATATAAAAAATAAAAATATTTGAAAAAAAAAAATGTTTAAGAATTTTCTTAATTGATTAAAATATATGTTTGTATTCTATTTAACAATAAAAACATCCGGCCCATCAATATGCTCTTTTATTTTTATTCTTATTTTAATAATAATTTAATTTATTTGTTTATTTTTTTAAATTTATTACATTAATTTTTTATTTATGTGCGTTTGTTTGTTTTTAAACATTTATATTTTTTACTAACCATAACACATTTTGTGTTTTTTTTTGCTTTTCCAAATGAAAACACTAATAATTCGTAACTTCGAACTTAAACAGCAAATAATGTTTGTTTATGAAAATTTAATTAAATTCTAACACAATTTTGTAAATGATGAAAACATTTTTGCAAAATGTTTTATTTTTTCTTTTCGTTTTATTTGAGTTTGTTTGAAAACTTCTTAAGCGATCAAGCGTAACGTGTCGGAATGAGTTACAAATGAATACTAAAGGTAAGCAATAAAGTAATTTTGGTGGTAGTTATCGGGCAGGAAGAGATGTAGAGAGAGAAGAGAGAGGTAGGAGGAGAAAGAGAGAGTTTTTTGGTTGACTGCTTAGTTTAAGTCGGTCGCATATGTTTTAAGGCTCTATTAAAGCTACTTAATAATTGACCACGAAGTAGGTAGGAAGCATATGAACAAGGACTAAACATTTTGGTGGAACTTACATGCAAACACATGTAAAACAGATGTGTGTGTGTAGAGTTTCGGATGTATGGGAAGGAAAAGGAATCTTATTCTGTTTAACTGCAACAAGTGCGAAATTGTTGTTGTTAATATTTCGTAAAAAAGTATGTGAAAAGGAAGAATATGTGTAGCAGGTGCTTTAGTTAGTTCCCTTTAGCTTAGCTTTAAAACTACAGGTGAGATTATGAAAAGGATTCATGTTTATTGCTGATCTCTTTAGTACTTAAAACCAAATGTTGGGCTTTAAAATGTAGTAAAGCTATTGATTAAAATGTTCGTTAAGGATTTTTGAAAAGATGCGTTTTTAATTAAAATGTTTGAATATAATGTCCTGTTGTATATTTCGCGAATATGGCGTTTGCTATGGTCATATATTTTATGGGATTCCCAATCATTTTTTAATGTGTTTCCAGTATATTTTCCAAAATGTGTGAAATTTTCCAAATTAAATGCTAACTTTTTTACAAATTCTTTGTAAACATCCGTAAAATGTCAAGGACTTTAATGCGGAAATATTTTTATTTGTATGGCTATGATCTTAGCATAGCCTATGGAACAGTATTTCCACTTTCCAGTTTTAAACTCAATCTGGCCGCAGTTGTCATAGCCAATTGCCTGGCTAGAAGATCGACCGAGAGCCAGTTGAGCATAGTGAACAACGCATTTGAGGGAGTCGTTCTGAGAGCGTCGGTGATAAGAAGCGCAGTAGATCTCATGACCTTTTCCAGTTATTGTTTAAGTGTAGCTTTTTCAAGCGCCTGCCAAGAGACAACTACCCCATACAACATAATAGGTCTAATAACTTCCTCAAAGAGCCAGAGAACATTTCTTGGATTTATACCCCAGCATGTTCCTATGGCCTTCCAACAAACATATAGTGCCGTAATGGTTTTAGAAGCCCTACTCCAAGATAGCTTCTTATCCTGGATAACGCCCAAGTATTTAGCGCTGTCCGAGAGCTTTAATACCTCACCGTTTAGGCAAGTAAGAGGAAATAAAAGAATCTTGTATTTACCGGAGAATAGCACAAGTTCCGTTTTACCAGGATTTACACCTTCGACACTCCACGAACTAATTATATTTACTGCTTGTTCTAGCCTTTGAGATATAGTTTCAAGATGGTCGCCTGGCACCGCTACGTCATCGGCATAAGCGAATATTTTGTAACTAAGAGAGTCTAGTTTACCAGAATGTCATTAATGACCATGTTCCATAAGAGTGGTGATAGTACTCCACCTTGTGGAGTGCCTCTTATAGCTTTTTAGAGATTAGTGTATCTCCTAGAGATTAGTGTATCTCCTAGGGAGGATTCAATGATCCTATTTGAGATAGAGATTGACAGATAGAGGCAGGTTTGACGTATATAAATTGGTTACAAATTCAAAATGTTAACAGCGAACATTTGGATATCGATGATCATCAATTTTTACCTCTTTGATCAGTAAAATCTTGTTAGAACGCAGTTCCAAATACTGATGCCAAAATTTACAAAGTGAGTAACTGAGAACAAATTCAAATTCCGATAGAATATCTATCAAGGGTGTGAAGTTAAATTCGTCGGCCAGATACGTCCCACACCACATATGTCAAATACGTTCCACATACTATAAAATTCGTTTTCAAATGAATTAAAATTTATTTTTAATAAAACGAGCACCAAATAAAATGTTTTTTAAGAAATAAAGTAAAATTATATTAAAATATATTCAAAAAATTAATATATAAAATAAAAATTAGTTAAAATAATTTTATACTCGTCAAATATGGTAGTAAAATATAGAATTTTCAAATGCAAAAAACAGACACTTGGAGAAGACATGAATCGGGGTACCGGCAGAGCGGAAGTAGCCCAGGACTAGTTCTTTCCAAAAACATATAGTTTGTATGCAATTACAGCTCTGGATAATTTTGACGATTTTTTGAAAAATCATAAAATTTTGCCAAAAATAGTGGAATTTTCAAGTGGCTCCAAAGAGCATTTGGAGAAGACATGAATCGGGGTACCGAAAAACTGGAAGTAGCCCAGGGCTAGTTCTTTCCAAAAATTTATAGTTTATATGCAATTCCAGCTCTGGATAATTTTGACGATTTTTTGAAAAATCATCAAATTTTGCCAAAAATAGTGGAATTTTCAAGTGGCTCCAAAGAGCATTTGGAGAAGACATGAATCGGGGTACCGAAAAACTGGAAGTAGCCCAGAACTAGTTAGTTCCAAAAATATAAAGTTTATATGCAATTCCAGCTCAGGATAATTTTGACGATTTTTTGAAAAATCATAAAATTTTGCCAAAAATAGTGAAATTTTCAAGTGGATCAAAAGGGCATTTGGAGAAGACATGAATCGGTGTACCGAAAAACTGGAAGTAGCCCAGGACTAGTTCTTTCCAAAAATATAAAGTTTATATGCAATTCCAGCTCTGGATAATTTTGACGATTTTTTGAAAAATCATCAAATTTTGCCAAAAATAGTGGAATTTTCAAGTGGATAAAAAGGGCATTTGGAGAAGACATGAATCGGGGTACCGAAAAACTGGAAGTAGCCCAGGACCAGTTCGTTCCAAAAACATAAAGTTTATATGCAATTCCAGCTCAGGATAATTTTGACGATTTTTTGAAAAATCATCAAATTTTGCCGAAAATAGTGGAATTTTCAAGTGGATCAAAAGGGCATTTGTAGAAGACATGAATCGGGGTACCGAAAGACTGGAAGTAGCTCTGGACTTGTTCTTTCGAAAAATATTTAGTTTATATGCAATTCCAGCTCTGGATAATTTTGACGATTTTTTGAAAAAACATCAAATTTTGCCGAAAATGATGGAATTTTCAAGTGGATAAAAAGGGCATTTGGAGAAGACATGAATCGGGGTACCGAAAAACTGGAAGTAGCCCAGGACCAGTTCGTTCCAAAAATATAAAGTTTATATGCAATTCCAGCTCAGGATAATTTTGACGATTTTTTGAAAAATCATCAAATTTTGCCAAAAATAGTAGAATTTTCAAGTGGCTCCAAAGAGCATTTGGAGAAGACATGAATCGGGGTACCGAAAAACTGGAAGTAGCCCAGGACTAGTTCTTTCCAAAAATGTATAGTTTATATGCAATTCCAGCTCTGGATAATTTTGACGAATTTTTGAAAAATCATCAAATTTTGCCAAAAATAGTGGAATTTTCAAGTGGATCAAAAGTGCATTTGGAGAAGACATGAATCGGGGTACCGAAAAACTGGAAGTAGCCCAGGACTAGTTCTTTCCAAAAATATAAAGTTTATATGCAATTCCAGCTCTGGATAATTTTGACGATTTTTTGAAAAATCATCAAATTTTGCCAAAAATAGTAGAATTTTCAAGTGGCTCCAAAGAGCATTTGGAGAAGACATGAATCGGGGTACCGAAAAACTGGAAGTAGCCCAGGACTAGTTCTTTCCAAAAATGTATAGTTTATATGCAATTCCAGCTCTGGATAATTTTGATGATTTTTTGAAAAAAACATAAAAAGCATATGTTACACAAAATCATAAAATACATTCATACATACGTACACAAATTACCTTTCAATCCTCAACACTTGTGTTGTTATAAACGATCAATAAAAGAATCGATCCCTAAATAAGGTCAAAACTTCGGACACCATAGCAACTGTGTAGGGAATTTTGAGAATTTTCTCAACAAAGAGCTTAACTTTTTTCGACTTGTTCTAGAGTTTTTGTGAAATCTTTAATTTTTTAAGACATTTCTCAATATTCGCAAAGAATTACAAAATATTTCACCTTTACTAGTGTTTTTATGAAATCTTTTAAAATTTTTAATTTCTAGAAATTCAACTGAATTTCACTATTCATTTGACTTTCAAGATAAAGTCGTTGAAAAATTAGAAATAAGTCCTAAAAATCAAAGATTTCACAAAAGGAAAGACAACTGGGTATGACATTTTGCGAATTTTCTCAAACAATTGCTTCATTTTTCTGAGTTATTGTAGAGATTTTTTCAATTTTCACAACGAATACGAAAAATATTACCTGAGAATGGTTATCGTGGTAGTTCACTACGTCGAAGGGACTCTATTTTTACATTATTATTACCTGAGAATATAAAAAACACAAGAAAAAAATTGTGCTGTCATAAACAAATTACAAAAATCATATATAAAAAACGGCGATCCCAACAACAAATTAACAGCGCCCAAAACGATCAAACCTATTGGCAGCGAAGCAATAAAATATGCAAAATTTTCATGGAAAACTTACAACAATATTTTGCTACCTCCATCACTTTCATTATTTATTCACAAAATAAAATTTTGAACTGCCGTCAAGATAATTCATTAAAAAGAGTTCATTGAGTGATATTTAATATTAACAAAAGTTTTTACATGTAAAAACTGTTAACGAAAATTCAAATCAAATATCAAATATTGAGCAACAGAAGTTGATTTTTTAAATGTTTTTCATAATAAGAATAATAGTATCGACCTGAAACTACCTACATTTTGAGCAAAATTGTATGCTTTTTCAAAAAATCGTCAAAATTATCCTGAGCTGGAATTGCATACAAACTTTATATTTTTGGAACGAACTAGTTCTGGCCTACTACCAGTTTTTCGGTACCCCGATTCGTGTCTTCTCCAAATGCTCTTTGGAGCCACTTAAAAATTCCACTATTTTTGGCAAAATTTGATGATTTTTCAAAAATTCGTCAAAATTATCCAGAGCTGGAATTGCATATAAACTATACATTTTTGGAAAGAACTGGTCCTGGGCTACTTCCAGTTTTTCGGTACCCCGATTCATGTCTTCTCCAAATGCTCTTTGGAGCCACTTGAAAATTCGACTATTTTTGGCAAAATTTGATGATTTTTCAAAAATTCGTCAAAATTATCCAGAGCTGGAATTGCATATAAACTATACATTTTTGGAAAGAACTAGTCCTGGGCTACTTCCAGTTTTTCGGTACCCCGATTCATGTCTTCTCCAAATGCTCTTTGGAGCCACTTGAAAATTCGACTATTTTTGGCAATATTTGATGATTTTTCAAAAATTCGTCAAAATTATCCAGAGCTGGAATTGCATATAAACTATACATTTTTGGAAAGAACTAGTCCTGGGCTACTTCCAGTTTTTCGGTACCCCGATTCATGTCTTCTCCAAATGCTCTTTGGAGCCACTTGAAAATTCCACTACTTTTGTCAAAATTTGACGATTTTTCAAAAAATTTTTCAAAATTATCCAGAGCTGGAATTGCATACAAACTATATGTTTTTGGAAAGAACTAGTCCTGGGCTACTTCCACTCTGCCGGTAACCCGATTCATGTCTTCTCCAAGTGTCTGTTTTTTGCATTTGAAAATTCTATATTTTACTACCATATTTGACGAGTATAAAATTATTTTAACTAATTTTTATTTTATATATTAATTTTTTGAATATATTTTAATATAATTTTACTTTATTTCTTAAAAAACATTTTATTTGGTGCTCGTTTTATTAAAAATACATTTTAATTCATTTGAAAACGAATTTTATAGTATGTGGAACGTATTTGACATATGTGGTGTGGGACGTATCTGGCCGACGAATTTAACTTCACACCCTTATATCTATCTATGATCTTTCATTATGAACTTCTCGATTTATCCCAAGAGAGCATCTCTAGAGTGACCAATTCATGCCATTTATGACATTCTGAGAGAGAATAATTTAGATTGTCCTAAGGCGTTTTGGCACAGCCACATCGTTTATTTTATGCTAAGCAATTGTTTATTATTGATCGACAGCAATAGTTGAGGATCGTTACCAAACTTGTTTTCAAGTAATACAAACGTAAATAGGTAAGTAATAAAAAGTTGGTACTAATGATGTTCTACATTCAAATCATTTTGATTATTCATAAATCTAAAGGATATCTATGATCACCAATATTGTACTCCTCGATCGATTGAGTCTTGTTAGGATGACCACGCCAAACACTGAGGCAAATTTTACCATGTTTAAGTTTGGCCGTATTGTGGATCGATCTTATTCCTGTTTTAATGATTGAAATATTTTACAGGATTCTAGCTACTGTGGGGGGAACTTGAGAACGACATTGCAAGATCGCCTTAGAATATAATAAAAGCAGTTCGAAACTGTGGAACAGTTTAAATTTATTTTAATGTTTTTATCTTAATCTATTAATAAGTTCATAATCCTAAGTATTAACAATGTCTTGACATATTAATTACTTCTAATAATAAGCAAAAAGTCATAAAAATCTGTGAAATTGATATACAATCCAATAAAATAAATTAATTAAAAACAAGCTATCATTTCCACAAATAGATCAAATATCTCCCCTCTTTATGAACATCAAAAATCTTTAAAAAATAAAACTAAATTTCATAAAAAATATGTGTTGTAATATGCACGCAATAAAAAACGGAAATGAAAGGAAATATTCTATTAAAAAACGGAAAATCCTTAATACCCGAACTCATAAATAATGATCATAAAATTCTGAAAAGACAACAACAAAAACTTCAATATTGTCAACAACATATAATATGAGTTTAAATGTACTTGACACTCATAAAGTGAAAATAAAACAATAAAATTACTTGGAAAACAAGATAGAAAAACCTAAAAATACTCTAGGGTACATTTTCAAATCGTGACACTAGCGAAACAATTTGGTATTTCTAATTATAAACTAAACACATAGTAAAAACTAATCCACGCACAAACACATGCCTACAAAATTAGAAATGTATCTACAATGAAAAATACGCAGTTTTGTTTTTTTTCGTGTTCATTTGATCATTTTGTTGTTTTGTTCATTTTAATGTTGTTAAATCCCGTCATAAAACTAAAGGAATCTCCCTATAGCAGGCATGGAAAAATGAGTAGTATTGTAATATTTTCAAAACTTTCTGACATTAAGAAACAGTAGGTCGGTTGAAAGGTTAGTTCACGGAGTACGGTAAATAGTGAAGTTTGGTTAGATTTCGGTGTTAGTAAAATCTTCGCCGAAATTGAAACTTTTAGTAAAATTTACCAAAGTTCAAGTCTGGATTTGTTATATAAGGTTAGTAATTAGCGTTCTAGTTTGTCAGACTGGAGGTCGTGGGTTTGGTTCCAATCAATGACCCTATTAAATGAGAGCACAGCAGGACCGCCAAAGATGTTCTTCTTCAGATTTTATGTAACATGCATTCATCTCTCAAACTAATTAAAATTTAAGGAGTTTGCTCGGCAAGATACTAATAAATACTACAGTACTTCCCCGATATGTAAAGTTCCAACTTTGATCGAAACTAATCCAAATGCAGTGTATTTCAAGGTTTTTGTTATAAATGTTAAAAACAGGTTTTAACTTGTTATTAGAGGCAATTCCATTAATACACCAAATGATTCAAATCGGAAATAATTGCTGTTTAAAAAAAAAACATTTTATACTCTAAGATCTGTTAAATCTTCTAAATGTGTATATCTCACGAATTCAGTAAATTTTAGTTCAAAATATAAAAATTTTTATTAAAGTTCATTTTAAAATATCCATTTCTAAACCTGATCTGCAATATAACACAAGAGAGAGAGAAAAAGAGACACTGATCATTGAGGGAGGAAATAAAGGAACAGCTAGAACAAGCTATACCTCGGGTGTACAACAAACAGTTGTTGTAATTTGTATGTGTTTATGTTTTAAATTTTATGAGGCATTACTGTACGCATAAAATAAACTTAAATTATGAAATAAAAAGGAAAGATCAAAGTGCGTCTGTTGGTATGTGCTCTGTGGTAAAATTTACGTACGAACGTTTGTGTGCGTGCTGTTGTTATTTGTTATAAAAAATATGTGTATTGAATTTAAAAAAGCCGGTATAATTAAAGACTGCAACAGTACGACTACGATGTAGTACAATTTACAACAATAAATATGACTCACCCTAGTTTTAAACTTGAATAGATATTTTTATTTAGTTTTCAGTGGTTTAAAAATTGAACATCGAAAGGCTAAAACTTAAATGTCAAAACTATTGAAAACTATAAGTAGGAGCATCAACATATTATTATAAATTTGTATCTCCATCAAATCATATTCATCCATCCTCTTCAACTAAAAAAACTGAAATAGTTGAAAAATTTCTTAAAACTAAAACAATTATTTGTTACATTTTGTCTCTACCTAAAAACAAAAAGTTACATCTAAATAGATCCTTATTAAACAACCACCTTTATAGGTAACAAAAATGTAAACAGTATTTTTTAGGAATAAAGAGAGCAAGAAAAGAGAGAGAAAGGAAGAAGAATCTGAGAAAACTGTCAAAATAACGATATATAATATCCTTAAAAGTATCGATGCTACCAAAAGATATTTATTTAATTGTATGCAATAATCAATATTGCTAGACAACCTGACTGAATGTTTAAGTAATCTTTAACCCTTTCAAACGCAAAACTTTATTTGACGTATCAATATCGAGATTCACACAATGTATCCTGAATGTATACTTCATGTATTCCGGTAATTGTTTGAAAGTTTTATAAAATAAATATGATAAGAACTTTTTTAAAAATGAATACAGCCATTTTTAAACTCCATTCGCATCAGTAGAAGCCTTTTTAGTCTCCAATAACTTCACCTGAAATCAAAAAATTATCCTGGACGATGTAAAATATATTTCAGGTGGAAGCCTTCTTTTAAAATCTACAATTTTTGAGTTTTAATTCCTAAAGTGTTCTTCTATTAGTAGGTTAGTTAAGTTTGCTGAGACAGTTGTTCCCACTGAATATAGAAGCAACCATACCATTGTTAATCCCCAGACGCAAATAAAAATCTTCTAAAAATGACTACATAAAGTTTCAATGCCTTTGAGTTGCTGCCATTTCAGGGTTGCCAGGAACTACAGCGGAACTACAATCTAACAGATCAGTTTACTCCTCTTGAAGGCGAGAACCACGATTAGGTTTCTACGTTTGTCAGTGCAACTCGACTATTAGATCAGTTCTAGGTATGAACTTCGAATGATTCGCAATCTCTTTAAGGGACATCCAAAATTCGCAAACCTATCTTGAATTCATGAAAGTATCAGTTAGAGATTTGATAGCCGCTTTACTGACAGTATGTATTGGAATATTTCTATCGTATATAATGTATTACCTCATCCAAACAGTACTGTTTTTATGACCGAGATTTTAGCATGAATAACACTACGTTGATTATAAAGCGATGAATGCAATAGCTTCCATCCATTTCCTTTGTACCCTTGAGTCCATTTGTGTAGATTAAGCGTCGTATAATTTTCAAAAGAAGGGTTGTCCGATATTGTAACAATAAATTGTTAGTATGGGACGAGAGTGGGTGAACAGTAGCCAAGTCGAACTGGAGGAAGTGTAGTATTATCAAGTTTGTGGCAGGACCGATAGTATTTCAGGCGTTGGCAGCTCATATCCAAGAATAGTTTGCCATGGCGATTGTTGAGGTAAAGGTGATTCTATTCGGCATTCGACTTACGTTGACTTGTCATGTTTCATAGCCATAGAGAAGTGCCAATTTGACGCATTTATCTTAGAGAACACCTTCATATTGCAAAAGTAATACGTACTCTGCGAATTCTGTTAAATAGACCTCACCATCTATAATCTGTATAGATCCAGTATAATCGATTCTGTCAACTTCTTCAAAGTGGTTGAAGTAAATAGCAAGTAACGGGTTGTTCTTAGTATTCAGACTCAGATAATGTATACGGTATTGTCTATATCGGCAAAGCTCCTCTGGGCATCGCTTCGGCAGTTTGAAAGAATATCGTTCGCTTAAGCAAATTCACTAAGAACTTCCAGTTCATACGCTTCCAGATGTTGCTGGTGATTAGCAGACTTTAATATGAGGTCAAGAACCTTATACCTATCGTGTAGTACACAGTTAAAATCCAACTTTATGTTCAAAAATTAAAAATACAATTAAAAATTTAAAATTATTTTTAAAAATTTATTAACATTTTTAAAAATAAGAATTCTTGAACAATTTTCAAAAATTCGCAATTATGTCCTAATAATCTTTAAATAATTCCTAAAATTTTAAATTTACTTAAATTTGGACAAATTTTTGTCAATTTCGAAAAACTGAAAACTGAAAAATTTTTTAATATTTTTATGAGTTTTAAATTATTTTCAAAATATATCTTATATTTTATATTTTTTTTAAAATATAAAAATTCTTTTTTGTACAACGTTAAAACAAATTATATTTATAATTTAATATTAATAATAATAAAAAATAAGTATATAAATTTCAGCATAACATTTATTTTTGTAAAAATAAATACAAAAAATACCTATATATTTTGAAAAAAAGAAAATTATTTGCTAAAAAGTAGCAAGTGCTTAAGAATAAATACGCAAAATATTAAGTATCTGCAGAAAACATACAAGAACGAGCAAAAATACGAAAAAAAAATATTTTAATATTTTGAATGACGTGTGCTGTTGATTTTTCAAACATTTGTCTTATTTAAACAAAATTCGTTTTTTTCTTTTTGGTTTATTTTTTGATTACACCGTCCAACACCATTTTTCACACACGAACCAAACCATATACATACGAAAGCAGATAATTTATGTGGTATAACTGCGTACTCAGTTTTTCATTTTCTGATCGTTTGTCCTTTTTAAAGGACTTTAAAATTTGAGGTACATACAATTTTCAAAAATTTTTATAAAATATTTTTAGCCACCCTATTATAACAATATGGGTATCAAACTAAAGAGGACAATTGCAGTATTTATATCTCGTATTTTGTTTTATTTTTTAAGAATAAAAAGATGTAAAAAATATCTTTACAAAAGTTTATCCTTTATTATCCTTGAAATTTTATACAAAATTGTTCAACAAAAAATATTCATAATAAAGACATTAGAATGGAGTACAAAAGTCTGAAATTTGGTCTTCATAGCTAAATTTGTTTAATTTTTATAATTTTTTTTAAATATCTCAATAAATAAATTAATAACATTTTCCCCTCTAAAATTTCAAAGTCCTTTTTTTGTTAAAATATTATGTAGAAAAATGAGAAATTTGATATTGTGGAACCGAGTTTCTTTATCTCTATGATAAAAAGTTAAAAAAGTGGAAACTTTGAAGAATATGAAAGGATAAAAATCGATTAAGGAAATCTTGCATTTTTTATCCTTTCATGTTAAAACTACCTTCTGGGGAAGTATATATTCCTTTTTAATTTAACACAATTATTCCGAACTCTCTATAGTTATTCTAAATTCTATATATCTTTTAAAAATATCTTTGACCTCCCAATAATGTTTTTAAAGTAGTTTATGATATAGTTTTCATTAAAAATACAAAAGGGCGAAGGTATATCATGTGCAATTAGTAAACCACGATATACATATATATTTAAACAAGTAGGAAAGTATAACCGGACTGGGCCGACCATATGACCAGTTGTGAGTTTATTTCAAATGTGATTTACTTTAGCAAATAAAATATTTATGTTGAATTTTATTTCAATTGCGACATATTGAAGAAAAACTAATTTTCTGAAAGTGGCTTCATATAGGGGCTAGAGTCAAATATAGATTAAAGGCCTGCACCAGACAATTATTGTTATATTTGTTTAAAAAAATATCGTGTTTATAAGTCAATTATGGAAGTTCAAGCCATATTTTACTATTATAATTTATATTTATAATAATATTGCGCTTATCATATTATCCTGAAGTGGATTTCAGAGTTCGGAACATGCATGTTTTAATCACTTAACCGTCATAATCACTCGAAATAAAATTTTATATATTTTAAGGCCTGTTATCTCAACCGGTTATCGTTTAAATGGTAGATATTCTGCTTGAAGACTGTCAATTTAACGTTATTACAAAAAATTAACAGACATTGAGATAACAACTCCAATAAGCAAGTGGTATAAATAATAAATTTACAAAATATTTTCAACAAACATATTTTTTAATTTGAATATAAATTAACTTTAAAATTTTTTTACAAAAAACTAATAAAGATAAGAACATGAAGTTATGGATTCTGGAACTCCATATTAATAAATTTGTCATATATTTTTTTCTAAAAAAACTGACTATAAAAAATAACGATATTAAAGGATTAAATTTTCAAAGGACATTTTTTTGGTTTTTTTATTCTAACATTTTAAAACTATTTTATTCGTAAAAATACTGTTGTTCTCCTCTTTCAGTGGATACCCATATTGACCCACTACACCAAACCAAATTTTAGCTAAATATAATTATACTTACTATTCCTTTCAAACTTTAAAGTCCTTTTAAAGGAAGAAACGATCAGAAAATAAAAAACCGAAAATGTAGTATAACTATATCAAGTATGTAGTTTCGAACGTATATGGTCTTGCTCATGTGTGCAACAATTTTTCCCAATTTGTTGTACGGTGTTATTTATCTACACTTAGGGCCGGTTTTTCAGATAAAGATAATCTACATTCTTTGTTTAAACCTAGTTTAATATATGTTTTGTGTTTTTCAGTAAACAGTAACGTTACTTATTATCTTAGTTTAACTGAGTGTTATTGGCCAATTAAACTTAAGTTATAAGTGAGAAGACACAATTAATAAAAACAATAAAACAATGACTTCGGAAGAACAAAAACTTAATATTTTAAGTAAATTGCAATTTTCCAATTTGTTTTGTTTTATTTATTATTGTTTTATATGTTTATTTAACATTTTTCCAAAATTGTTCATTTTACAAAAGTATTATTTGCAAAAAACAGCTGTTCATTGTTTATGTTTTTGAGTGAAAAGTTGGCAATACTAACAAAGTTAACTGAACTTAAATCCATAACTGAAAAACACAATCATCGGTTAAAGTCCGCCTAAATTTCTTCCGAGTTTAATCTAACAGCAAGTTAAGCCTAGTTTAACTGAGCAGTAGGAAACCCACCCTTAATGACACTTTTTTAGTGAATATTATTATTTTTTCTCTCGTTTATTTCATTATAAACTTTTGGAAATAGAAAAAGAAATAAATATTTATTTAAAAAAAATTTAGTATAAGAAACAAACATAAATCTAGAGATGACATGACTCCTACTACCAGTTGAAAATAGTCAGCATTTTAAAAATAAATTTTTTGTCGAAAAGAAATTTATATGGGAAATCAAAAAAGTCAACAAACAATTTGTTTATAAGTTATTTTAAGGAAAAGTGTTGTTTGATGCGATTAGTGTGTGCCAGCAAAGAAGTGTTATTGAATTTAAATTTAAATTAAATTAAAATAATAAAATTTATGGATACTGAAATGTTAAACTTCCTCTCGTATAACGCTAAATACTTTGGCATTATCTTTGATAAGAAGCTATATTGGAGCATTATGTGCTCTCTAGGGCATGTAAAGCCATTACGGCGCTATAAATATGTTTGTAGAAGGGTAATTTCAACCTACTGGGGTATAAACCCGAGTAATGTTCATTGACAATTTAAGTCTCTTATTAAATTAATAATACTGTGAGGGATAGTTGTCTGGTGGCATTTGCTTGAAAAAGCATCATACAGGCAGTACCTTGAACCGGTGCACTAAGAACAACTCTCTCAATAGGGATGTTTACTATGCTCAACTGGCCTCCAGATGATCTTCTAGCTAAACAAATGGCAAATAGTCAAATAGAACATTTTTTCCATGGGTCACGCGAAAATCATGGATCTTCTACCAAGACTACAGTTCGCTGTAGATTATCTTTCCGTTATACAATTGTATCCATGTATATACAGACGGATCCAAGACGACGTTAGTGGTTTGTAATGGCATCTTCATTGCGGAATTTGGGATTAAAAACTCTATCCGACTCAAAGATGACTGCATTTTCCTTCAAGCTGAAAACAGCTATAAGGAGACACAGAGATATCAGAATTTATACCGATAGTCAAGCTGCTATTAAATCCCTTATTGGTGTGTTTTCCACATTTAGAATTGTCCATGGATGCCGGACGTCTCTCAATGATATAGCGATACATTCGAGCGTTCCCACGACAACCACATTAAACGAACTGGAAACAGATCAGTTCTGTGGTATTCCAAAAAGACAAATTATTGATAATTGTTACTCTACTGCTCAAGACCGATGGTCATGTAAGCACATTTGCTCGATAGCTTAAGCGCTGTGTACCCATATGGATCCACGCAAGTCTGTCTCATTGGTTTTAATAAACTACAACTAGCCAAGCTAGTGTCGATTGTTACTGGCCACTGCAAATTTGATAACCATACTACACGCATTGCTCTTCCGTTAATCCGAGATATCGAATGTTCAATGGGTGAGAACTTAAATTAAAGTAAGAAATTCTAACTAAGAGTTCGCAATCTTTATAACACGTCTTTACTATATGATATTAGTCTTTGTTTCCTCACTAGTCGTTTCTCCACTCTTCTTCTCCTTCTCTTTTCTAATATCCCTACACTTTCTTTTTCTTAAAGGCATTTTTAAAAAGGGACCAACTTTGGACCCACGTAAGGCTAAATGTTAAACTTTCAATTAGCCGAGCTATAACTAATTCCTGTAAACTTTTAGGATTAACAATTTAGTTTTTTTTTATTTCTTGAGAAATGTTCCTGTAAAATTTGCTTTATATTCCTAAAAAATTATAATCAGGTTTTCAAGATATCGAGTTTAAAATATCCCGTTTATGGCAATATTTGATACCTTTTAACAGCACAAAGTAATCACTGTTTGTAAATTATGACTTATCGCCTAAAAGTTCTATTCTCGAAGAAGAATATCTATACAGATGTTACGCCTTTTTGAAACTTGTCTGATTGGACTTTCAGATGACATTATAAACTTTATAAATAAAGTTATCTTTGCACTACTATAATGTATCAAATAAGACCAAAAATTGATTACCCTATGCCACTACAGCGGTGTATGTATGTATATTTAAATATACTCATAACTGGTGTAGGGTATCATATGGCCGTCCATGCCCAACAACCTCGGCTTGTTCAGCTGGATGCCTATATAAACATTGTAAGCAATACACAGGTTCGCAATTATAATGATAATTCGATAGAATTTGTTTGAGACCTACTTTGGGCCATCCAAACAACGTTGAGAGGAGGATGTATGTTATATAAAATCTCTGGTATGTGTCGAAACCACGTCCTCTGGTCTAACAGAATAGAATACTAACCAATAAGCTAAGCCGCATTAAGTGATCCACACATCCATGGCCATAAGTAATACCTATTTACATTAAACCATATTCCTTATATTCTTCCTGTTTACATTGCCATATTTACACTCACATAAAAAAACAAAAAGAAAAATGCGGAAACAGGTGCCAAAAGAATAAACATAATTTTCTTCAATTAATAACAAATATAAAATCTTTCAAATATCCAACATCTTTCACTATAACTTGTTCGCATTTTTCAATAAGTAGTAGGTATACAACTAAATTAAGGAAACTCCAACTTACCACTCTTTGATTGTTCCTCTATTGTTTCCATTTTTATTTGCAGTTCTGTTGTTTTTTCACAAACTTTTTATTAATACTTTTGTAAACAAAACAAAAAAAGTTAAATAAAAAATCCACAAAGTTGAATTAATTAACTTCTCACAGAGAAGCCATTGTTAATCAAATTAAATAAACCACTTAATTTATTATTTTGGTATTTACAACACATTTGCAATTTAAATATTTTGTCAACTTTTTTTTTTAACTTCAACAAATAATCTTTTTTAAAGTTTTGTGTATAGAGAAAATTGCACAAAAATTTGTTTTAATTTCAAGATCGTCCAACAACTCGCTTCTAAGAAAATATCTTTACATCTCTTTACAAACAATTAAAGGCCGCTTTTTTAGTTGTTGTTGTTTTTTATTAGATACAGGCTTTTCAAACCATAAATTAAAAGGGAATGTTGTGTTTTTATCCTTTTTATTTGTATTTCTTGTTAAAAATTACTTTTTTTGTTCTTGTTTTCTTTTAAAATCCTAAACCTTTGACAGGCCAGGTAAAGCTAAAGATTTTCTTAAACACCACTGTTTTATGTAAATTCTTTTCTTCTTTTCATTTTATCCAATAATTTTTTAAGATTATTTTTATGTTTTATCAAAATTTTATTATTTTTGAATTTATTTTATATCCAACACTTCAAGGACACTTATTTTTTATTTAATTTTATACAAATTTATTTAAACGACATTTTACTTTTGTGTAAAATTTTCCAATTTGATTTTTTTTTCACTTTTTCTTTGTATAAATAGATTATTTTTTTATAATTTGTTTAATAAATAATTTAATTTTTTGAAATTGCTTAATTAAATTCTCCCTTTTTTATTGTATTTCTTTCCTTGTTCTTGTTCGTATTAACAGCGGCGTTGGCGGCGACGAATAATAAACTGCAGCGCGGCCATAGAAAAATTGAAATTTCCAACGATCGTTTGCGATGTTTTTTGTTTGTGTTTGTTCTGTCAATTGATGCGATGTTTTTCGTAATGACAGCTGTTTGTATGCTCAAAAATGGCGCTAGAAAAATGCAACGCTGTTCTACAAGGCAGGGATGAGTTTTGTTTTTAAAAGTAGTGTTGCCAGCAGTTGTAAATATAATTGATGAATAGAAAAATGTTTAAATTATTTTAATTGCTAATAATGTCGAAACTAATACTATGTTCACATATCCATGTTTTTAACGTGTTTTTGGAAAAACTCAATGAGTTTAAACACAACCGTTCATATATTAAATTACCGTGTTTTTTGCTTTGAAATGTTTTTCCGACTTAAACATTTCGTTTTAAAAATTAAGATTTTCACTTAAATTACACAAAATTTTATATTTAAACACAATTATTTATTAAATTAAAACAAATTTAAAATCTTTTCAACAACAATATTAATATTTTTTGTAATTTCAATTTTTATTTTTGACATTACTTTTTGTTCTAGCTGTGTTCATTAAACAAAAGTACGAAAAAAATCATTCCTGTTCTAAAAACATTATGTGTTTTATAATTAAATACGTCGAATTGAGATGTTTTTGAACTTAAAAAAGCATGATGTGTTTCAAAAAACACGAAGGTGTGAACGTAGTATTATAATAAAGATATTCTAAAGTGATAACTTCAAAGATATATTATGTCTTTAACGTACTTTAACCCTTTCGCTATATAGCAGCCATATGGCTATATTCAATATTTTTGCAAATAAATTCGATATTTACAAAAAAAAATATTTTTAATCAATTTCTGGAATATATTTTGATACATTCAAAACACAGTACATAGATTGGAATAAAGAAATTGCAATTGTGTTATCGATATTCATGTTCGATTGATAGTAATTTGAAAATGTGTCTGAACAGATTTTTGAATTTCAAATTTGTTTTAAGTGATTTCATTTTTAAAAATTTGTAAAAAACTATTAAATTGTAATTAAAATAATTTCAAAAATTTAGAAACATAATACATAGTGAAAAATTAAAATACAAAATATTTCAAAAAAGTCATTGCGTCCTTCAGCATAAGCTTCCATGATTAAAATTTAAATTTCGAATAACTGCCAAAAACCAGTAATCCTGTGCCTCGTTTCTGTATTTTTCTCGAATCGAGAAAAAAATAAAAATATGATGGTCTTCCACTTTTTAACAGGGTTATTCAGTTTATTTTCAAAATGTACGCGTTAAAATTTAACAACAAATATTTAAATTTCTTGTGTTCGCTCTGTTTTATACAGGATGATCACAAATTTTCCGACAATTTTTCTCGATATGAAAAATACAGAAACGGGGTAATGTATATACCAACTTGGTATATACAACACCAGTACTGGTTTTTGGTATTACCAACCTCGTGTTATAATTCAAATATCTAGTTAAAACCCGTAACGAAATGGTTAAGACATATTTCGATAAAATCATTTATCGTGGGAATACAATTATATTATTCAAAAGAGTCGCAAATTTAGTTCATACTAAAAGAGGGGTACAAATTGGCAAGGCCCTTCAAATTTTCGCTTTCTCCTCATTATCGTACGTCAAAGGTGAATATTTCGAAACTTTTGCTGTCAGTCGCAAATTGCGACTCGCAATTTGACGCAAAGTATTATATGTATCTTTTTGTGACACTTTGTATACGTTAAAAAATCTCGTGACCACTGTTGCCAGATTTGACGATTTATCATCATTTTGATGATTTTCACTGTCAAAAATGGACTGTTGACGATTTGAACTCTAAATTTGACGATTTTTAAAATAGGATTTTTGTACTAATTTTAATACATTTCATTGTTCTATCTATAATTTTAAAGAAAATCGATGTATTTAGAATATCCAATGAAAATGTTAATAAAATTAAACATAATGTTTTAGAGTATGTACATTGATCAACTGATTTACGTAATAACGAACTCAAACATTTTTGAGAATTTCTCTTTTATTTTTGGGCCAGCACTTAGGGGTTATTGGATCTAGAATAATTGATAGTGGGAAGAAGGATAGAGGGAGCAGTTTTTTGGACATTTGATATAAAGGAGGAAATTTGTTTTGCATACGAACAATTGAAACATCTAATATAAATATATTTACTAGAGATCATATCAAGTTAGTTTGCAAGAACTCAATGTAAAGTATTTAATTCATATTTGCCAAATTAAACAGATAATAAACAAATGCATTCGTAATTCAGCTCTGGGTGGAGGAAGATCGTCTTTGTCATTAAGGGGAATCAGACCGTCCTTTTTGTTCTGCCTTCGAGAGTTTTACGTTTCAAACCGCATTGGTCAAATGCTGCACCGAGTTAAAGGCCCTTCACACGGTCACACTTTACGTACGACAAGTCTAATGAAAAAGTGAAATGAAATTCCATCCGTATGACAAAAAAGAGAATAAAAGTCGTATGATTTATATTTTTTGTGTTTACACGATTGGTATAAAACAATAACAAAGTAAGATGGAAACAGCTGTTTCACTTTTTTGTATGTGTTTACATAAAAATACATCCCTGATCTAATGCGACTTGCTTGTTTTTTGAATCATTTTAAAAAATGAAGAGAGCCATACGATTGTCAAATTTTCCATCCGTATTTTCTCTAAATGTGTGATGGTTTCATTACATATTGCGTTTAGACGATCCCATCCGTTCTCTTCTACACAAAATTTTGACAGATCATTTTACTTGTGTGCTCGTGTGAAGCGGGCTTTACTGTTTTTTGAAGTGCATGTTGACCATATGCATTCGTTTTAACTTAACCAAGTTTTCATTTTGATTATCGTGGAGAACCAAAAAAACTCAATTTGATATTCTGTCTAGTCGTACTGGAATAATTGGTGTTGGCGTTATAATCTTTCGATTCGACAAAGAAGCATCTGCAGCTAAGCAAACTTAAAGTACAAACAAACAAAACTGAAATCTATCGAAAATGATAAAAATGTCTCGATAGTTAAAATAATTACTATAAAATCGTATAAATACCATCAAACATATATATAATATATATCGAAAATAGCTTTGACGATTTCGAAAAAGCAGTTGACGATTTTGACGATTTATTCCTCGAAATTTGACGATTTTACTTCCAAATCATCTGGCAACTATGCTCGTGATGTTTCGACGAGTTGGAAATTATCTCACCAGCAAGGTGAATTCAAGAAATCCCTTGCCATGCGACATCTGTTGAGCTGTAGTTTTACTAGTGCTATTCAACATTGATGGTAAAAGAATTGACGAAAATAAAAACCTTCAATGTGGCAATTTGTCAAACTCTCAACTGACAGTTTATCAATAACAACACAAAGCCACACTGCACACATACAACATTTGCATTGTTTTTATTTTCCATCCAAAAAGTAAACAAATTTATTTCATAATTTATGACAAAACCAAAAAACAAAGTTTCAATTTAACAACAAAAAGTGTTAAAAAATAACGGTTATTAACAAACGAATTCAAAATCACCTTTACAAAATGATGGATAAATTTCTACCGCAAGTAGCAGCAGTAAGTGCACAACAGCAGCAGCAGCAACAACAACAAGTAGCACAAACTCAGTCCTCAAAATCGTTTAGTGTTTCGGAAGAACATCGTCACTATTTGAAAGTATTCATACAAACCTATCACAATTTGCCAATTCTATGGGATACATCTCTGCGAGACTATACCAATCGTGACAAACGGGCCGATGCCTATCAAACTTTGGTTCCCATTTATAGGTATTTGAAGAGGGATGCCACTTTGGAGGATGTTAAAAAGAAAATAAACACGTTGCGCACTAACTATCGCAAGGAGTTGAAAGTAGTGGAGGCAGCCCGCAAGCAGGGCAATCATTATCAACCTAGATGCTGGACATTTTATGAATTGGATTTTCTGCGTAATGCTGAGAAGTTTCTGGCCATCGATACTTCGATTATAAAACATGAAACATCCTCATCTTCAACAACACCTTCGGCCTATAATACCTTTAGTGAGTCTGCTCATGCGGGACATTTTCTGGATAATGCTCCCTATGGTTATCTAATGGGCAAAGGTAATACCTCACCCATGAGTATAACGGAAATGTTTCACAAATCATTTGGTCAACAAAACAACAACAATAACAACCAACAGCAAAGAGTAGAAGCAAATAGCAATCATACCACTCCACCCTTAGGTTTACCGGGTGGTATACAATCACATCTCAATGTACCCACTAATACAACGCCATATCAAACACCAACAGCGGCAGTATCCGCTAATGCAAACAAACGCTTAAAAACGACTACATCCTCTTCACCACCCGATGAAATGCTCAACATGGCCTGTGATTATTTATCCTCCACTTATCCCGAAGAGGAATCTATAGCACGCACCTGGACCCATAAATTGAAAAGATTACCCAGAGAACAACGCCTTTTAGCGGAGAAGTTTATAAACGATATTCTCTTCGAAGCTGAATCAGGCAGTTTACATCGTGGCTCCATGCAGTTAAATGCTTTGGAACCATATGTCCGCTTTGAGGAATCACAAAATGACGATAGTAGCCAGGAGAAGCCACAAAGTCCGAATGTTTTGACTAATAATACAACAAGTACAAATGCAACACAGTCTTTGGAACAAACCCCCAATGAGACAAACACCACACATCATTCTCCTTTAGCCGTAGGAAATATGCTAATAAATGATGGTTCCACTGCCAGTGCCTCAAATGATACGGATAATAATAGTAGAAATACTAGCGCTTTTAGCAGTTACAATTAATTAAAGAAGGAATTATTTTATAAGAAATGAGAATATGGTCTTGAATCTTTGAAAGATTTGTTTAATGGGCATGGCTTGATGTTTGAAATTTTTTTTTTTTGGAGATATTACTTGTGAGATACTGTTGCAATATTTTATTTTTAATTCAATTTTTTAATATAAAGTTTATTTTTAAAGTTTAATGTATGTAAACATAAATATTACATACATACGTAAAGAATGTAATAGATTTGCAAATATAGTGTAAAGTGCATGTATTTTAGGCTGGACCAGATATTTGGTACGGTGATAATAAAAAGAAGTAGATTTACAAAAAAAGTCACGTTTTTACAATTTCCAAGGAATGATAGAACAAAAAAAGTTTAAAATTATTCAGTTTATAAATCATTCTCAACATTCAACATTTTCCAAAACCCATAACTGCTCAATTATAGTCTAGACTACACTGCCTACTTTAGTTTTCAATATGACCAAAACTATAGTCAAGAGCAATGTCTAACTATATTGAATCTTTAGTTAACAGTATATGTACAGTATATGTACTGGTACAATGGTACATTAACCCCCAATTTGTCTATAGTTTAGTCTACCGTCTAGTATATAAACCACAATTTGACAATTTTACAATTTCATTTGCCACTCCCTATATAGACAAAAACAAATTGCATAAGGAACGATTTTAAAAATCCACAATTATTTATTTATATATAGTTCTGATATTACCAACAAAAACAATACTTTAGACAATTTACTAAATTAATAATTATGAAATTAATACATACTTCATAATTTGTAATTGTGGAAGAGATCTAATTGTTAGTATAAAAAATCATGAATGTACTCTTTAACAAACACTATTATTAAAATAATATAAAAAATAACTAATTTCAGATTAAATCTGTTTGTAGGTGATAAAGGAAATAATAAATTAAATGAGTATATTAAATTAATTTGAAATAAATTAAATTTTAGTTTCCGTTCACCCTTTGATAATTTGTAAAACCTCTGGCAAACCATACGAAGGGAGAGGCAGCAGCAAACATAAGACCAGCACCAACCATAGGTCGGTGTAAAATCCAAGCCACAGCGGCTATAACAAGAGCCATTGATAGTGAGAGTAAGACATTGGTACCGACTGGAAAACGTGGATCTGGAGCCAGTGAGGAAAGGAATTGTATGCGGGATACTGAAACAAGTAAATATTTTAAAGAAATAATTTGAAAATTCTAAATAAAATAGTTTTTACTCACAAATAACATGCAATAAAGTAGAAGTGCAAGTAACGCCAAAAAATACTAAAACCCAACCCATAAAACGGAATCCCCAGGTTGTTAAGCGTTGTGCATGATGTTCCTTTTTAAATACTTCCGTTAATGACCATTCTCCTGGATATACTAATAGAATATCAACACCACGACTTGTTCGGTAGGGTTCTATTTTATTTTTTACCAATTTTCCTACAATAGTAAACTGCAAAGCAAATCATATAAACATTACTGTACGTCCACTGTCAAATTTGAAAATTCGCTTACCATTTCACCTTCCATACCAGCAAATGAGAATAAAATACGTATATCACCAATTTCTGGATTAAATATATCATTAGAATGATAATATAAACCTAAATGCAATTTGATTGTAGGATCCTCTGGTCGAGAATCTGAGGTTAATTCTACGAAATTATTAAATTTATTTTTAATACTATTTCCCAACTCAAAGCGTCCTATATAAACGGCATCTGCTACTTGAGTTTCCGATTCGATGGGGAATTGTTTAGGATTTTGATGGCCGGTTTGTATGTAGAATGAACGAGAATCTATGACTGTATCGCGCCAATCACGTGTATAATAATAAGTACGATCCTCGGTATGCACCGAGGCTACACTTTCACCATAATTGTGTTCACTGTTAAAAAAAATAATCAAATTTCTAATCCATTGTATAATGTTACAGACACCTACACTGTTTCCTCGATCCACTGATACATTTGCACGCGCCTTCTCAACTTGACCGCCAACACCTGTATGTTATAATCCGGCTCAGTTAATGGTTCACCCACTATAATTGGTCCAGAAATATGCACAATACGATCATTGTATATGGGTTCGATATCATCAGCTGTGGCGTCCAGTGTTACAGCATCATCCAAAGCCTCGTCCAACGACATGATAGTATGAACCGCTCTTCCCTTTTTAATTATTACATAGTATTTTAAAAAAATTATGTATTATAAAACAAAGTTCCACCAACCTACCTCATTCCAAAATAGTACACCAGCTCCACCAATAAATAGTATTAGGCCAAATGTTGCTATAAGCCAACATGAACGATATGTTTCGATTAAGGTCATTGTTATGGCATTATTTATAATTATTATTTTATTTTAAATTCTATTTATGTTATTTTTTGCGAATAATTTGCAACGATTCCGCAACACTTACAACTATTTTTACGTGATCAGCTGTTGATTAGGTTTCAATTGTGTTATTAATTTAGGATGAATATCAACTCATAACATTAGACGGAGAGTTGCCAGCCAGTATTTATATAATATTAACCCTTGGGTATTCCTTGATAAAATAGAACTTTTATACTTTTATTACAAAATTATAGTTATTCAAAAGCAATCTGGGTTTTAATTCCTTCTGTATGATTATATAAAGGTATTTTCAGACTATAATTTTAAATTAAAAAATATCGTAGAAATAATTCGGTATATCAAAATATCACTTCGAAAATACATTGTATGTATGTATTTATACAATTTTCTATTTTCTATCAATTTCTATATGATTTTATTAAATACGAACCAAATATGTTTGAAAATAAAAAGTTTTTGAATTATAAAAAAAAAAAAAAAAATTATGAATCCGACATGGGAAGATTTTATTTTTGTGTTTGATATGAAAAAATAGAAAAAATGGATTATTTGTTAGAATTTCATTTATAATAAAAAATTGTTATTTAAATATTGCATTACCTTCTACTTTAAATTTGTAACCGCTTATGGCCTATAGGCTATGTTATTGCACATTGTTAAATAAAATAAAAAAATTAAATAAAATAAAAACTTACTTTTTACTCATGTTTTCAAAATTAATAAAATTTAGTTTACATTTTGATTTGTTTGTTATTTTTCTTTCTGCTTCACTAAATACTGATAGATTTGGATTAGATTTTCCCGAAATCTACTTACGAAGTAGATTTTGTTTTGTTTGCTAAATCTAGTTAAAATCAATTATAGTAAGTACGTATGTACTATTTTCTTGTTAAAATGTAAATAGGCTATTAAAAATGTAATCAAAACAAATATAATAACAATTTCCTTAACAAATTACAAACGTAAAAGTTTTTTACGAATTTCTATTTAAAAATAACGTTTATTTTAATACACAAATTATCTGGCATCCTTTTATGCAAATAACATATGTCATCATTTATTATTGAATACCAAGAAAAAGAAGTTTTTTTATTTACATTTCGTGGTAGAATTTTATTTATCTTTGGAACTCATTGGTTTTCCTATTAACTGAGGTTTGATATGTCCTCCGAAAGTGTTGCACCGAGTGCAGAAATTTCTGCAGAAGAGATAGCCAAGTTATGCTTTGATAAATTTAGAAGTCTGCCTAAAACTGGTAAACCTAATGAAAAAGAATGGACCATATTAGCTGGAGTGGTTTTGCACCATAAACAAACTGCTAAAAGTGAAGTAATATCTTTAGGCAGCGGCACTAAATGCATAGGAAAAAGTAAGCTATGTCCACAAGGATTGATACTTAACGATTCACATGCAGAGGTCATGGCTAGAAGGGGGCTAATGCGTTATATGTACCATCAACTAAAGAATGCTTTGCTTAAATCTGATGGAGATGAAAGCATATTTGAATGGTTACCAGAACAACAAAAGTTTCAATTAAAAAAAGATTTAACTTTACATTTCCTTAGTACCCAAACTCCGTGCGGAGATGCCTGTATAATTGCAGAGGCTAAACCACAAGATTGTAATGAAGAAGAACCCATAATAAAACGTAGCAAATTGGAAGAGGTAAAGTTTGATGAAACAAATACGGGTTGTATAGTAGATAGTGTATATACTGGTGCTAAACTTATAGGTTCACATCACAGTGATGCTATGCAGCAGTTGGTGGGTGCTGTAAGAACAAAACCGGGCCGCGGTGAACGTACCTTATCTATGAGTTGCAGTGATAAGTTAGCTAAATGGCAAGTGATGGGAGTACAAGGAACCTTATTGGATTTTCTAATCCTGGCGCCCATATATTTTGATACATTAAATTTTTGGGGTGACAATGATTTTGTTAGCTTAGAAAGGGCAATTTGGAAAAGATTTGAGAATAATGACTTTAAATCCACCAAATACAAGCTTCATATACCAGAAATTAGAATTTGCAAGAAACCGGAATTTCTTTATGCCCAAGATAATGCAAAACAACCTTCACCAAATGGTTTGGTGTGGTGTAATATACCAGAAGTGTTAAAGTAAGTTTATTTTCAGTATTTAAATGATTGAATGTAATTAACAGTTTTATTTTTTTTTTTTTTTAATTTACAGACCTTATGAAATTTCCGTGAATGGCAAGAAACAAGGAATTACTTTAAAGAAACTACAAAGTTCTCAGTCGGCTTTAAAAATTTCTAAATTTTTTCTTTTAAAAGAATTTATAAATGTTTTAAAAATGCAGCCTGCTTTATGTAACACTGTTGATAAATTGGAATCAAAAACTTATTTTGAATGTAAATCATTGGCAAAAGATTATCAAAATGCTTGGTCTACTGTTAAGCTAAATTATTTTAGACAATGGTCTTATAAACCGGACAATCTTTTACATTTTTCTGTAGAAGAGGTAGAAAATAAAGACAATATTAAAAAATAACCCTGCAGGAAATGAAGCGACAATTGTCTAAAAGCCACTAGTACTATTACTAGTACTGCAGACACTAGTACAAAAGGGGTTAGAGTTTTAATGAAAAAATACTAGTACTAGAAGTAGTTTAAGGGGCACCACTTGCAGGCTGTTTTTTATTTGACATGTGTTGGAAAAAAAATAAATTATTTAAATTATGAAATTAATATTTTCAAACATTTTGCATAAAATAAAGGAAATTTACAAAAATTTTAATTCAAATCAGGGGATAAATAGTGAATGACTGTTTAGGTGCAGTTGCATGCAGAACCCTATGAAGGTACGTCTGTTAAATCTAAAAATTGCAATTAGTTATTTATTTTATCATACGCAAATGTTCATATTTAAGGCGATGTATTTAAGGCGATACCTGAATGCAATTTTGTGGACATTATATACATATATGTATATAACCCATGTTGGTGGTTCGGATAGAAACCAGTATGTATTTACAACATTTTTTATATGAATTTAATTTTTATGAATAAAACAATAAAAAAAAAACTAATTTTGTAGTAATTTTTACTTGGAACCAAGCAGGAGGATTAAAAGGAGCAAAATTACCAATTATGGGGACTTTTTCAAACATTAGAACTAGTAATTAACTGGTTCTAAAGAACCCAATTTGGTCCAAGTGTACTAGTATAAGTCTAGAACTATTGGTACTAGTAATTTTTCAAACACACTCAATGTTAATTTGAGCATTAAGATGGTATAGGAAAGTTTACAGTTGGGAACTAGTACTGGTGATTTTGGTACTAGTAAAATACTAGTTTAGTACTAGTACCATTTCCTGCAGGGAAGTTTTGTGTGTTTAAATTTTCATATGATCGTAGCCTAGAAAGAATTTTTATTGTTTTTTGAAATTATAAAGATTTACACAGGCCAATAAATTACACAATTTATTAAGGGAAATATGGAGATATCTTGAAAACTAAACTTTTTTTAAGAAATGTTTACATTTATCTCTGGTTTTCGACTTTTTGTTGGTCTGTAAACCCTGTGTGACCAAAATGTCCAACCACTGACCCACTCTCACTCCGGCAGTTTTTGACCGATAGAACTGAAAATCGATTTTTTTACTTTAAATTGTCAATCCATATCTATTGTTCTTCGCACAAAGGAAAATAAACCTTGAATATTCATTCTTTCCAAGCGTTGATTCTAATTTAACGGAATCAGATTAAAAATTAACCATTTTTTTTAGAAGAGGAAATATTATTTTTTTATTTAATATTTTTAATACATATTTTTTGCTTGTTTATTTTGTTTTAATTGTTTACGATAAGTAACTACTGGTTTTTGAAAAATTTTATTTTGGTTATTGCAATTAAAAATATATTTATATTTACAACAAATAATTTATTGCTGGCTATAAAAAAATATGTTTAGGGGTTTCTTTTTCATTTTAAATTAATAATAAAAAGCTGAATTCATTATTATAATAATTATAATAATTCAGTCTAAATAAATATTAATTTTTTATATATATTTTTATAAATAATTTATTTTTATTTAATTAAATTTATAAAGCCTTAGCTAATTAGTAAGTTAAGAAAAATAAAATCACATTGCATTCTTTAAAAAAAATAAAAGGGCTGGAGTTGGTTTAAAAAAATTGTAATAAAAAATATAAAATAAAACAAAAATTTGTTTCAAAATAAAAAATAATTTTTATTTTTTTCTAATAAAAATTCAATTTAAAACTTACAAACAAATTTAACAAACTGTTTTAAAACAAAAGTTTTTGTTTAGTTTATACAATAATTAACTAAATATTTTAGAAGATAAAATAAAAATATACAAACTTAAAATAAATTTAGATTATTTACAAATTAAAATACATACAAATAAAAATAAGGATTAAAAACTAAAGAAAAAAAAAGAAAGAGATTTTAATAAAAGTGATGTCTGTCTGTTATTTACTTTTATAACAATTCAAAATTTTGTAGGTTTTCTAATATCAGTTTAAGTTTAAAATTTAAACTAAATGTTAAGTGTGTTTGACATGAACTGATGCTTTTTAAACTTTTAAGATAAATATATAATGTTTAATTTGTTATAGGAGTTTGTTTAAATAAATTTGGTTACTAGTTTGTTAAGGATTACAATATCACTTGTCTACATAATATAATTTCTTATTAAAGTGTATATATTTTTGTATTTTGTTTTTTGTTTTTGTATAAATACATACGTAATAATAAAGCTTATATATTTCCTATAAATATAATGAAAGCATATTAAATAAAGTTTTACAAATTATTACAGTGTTTCACATTTAAACTATATTTTCTCTTTAGCAGCTATCCGCTTGACACTTTTTATAACTAAAACTTTTATTAAACCATAAATAACAAAAAAAAAATATATATATTAACATATTATATCTTGAGTTTTTCTTTATAAAGTCCAATAGTTTTTATTTTTTTTTTTTTTTAATTTATTAAAAAGCTTTATCCATAATCTTCTTTCTTTGCAAAATTTTGTTTAAAATTTAAAAACTATTTGGTGGTGTTATATGGTTTTACTATACGTATATGCATTAAGACAATTTTCTTTAAAATTATTGTTACTGCATCTTTACTTCTTGTGTCTAAATAGTTTACAAAAGAATATACGTTTAGAAACTAAAAAAAAAAAAAATTATGTTTTTATTGCTAATATTTCTTTTTCTGTATAAAAAAACTAAAGAAAAGAAAAACAAAGAAACACTTATTGAAAACCTTTACTATTTTTTGAAATATCTTTGTTATAACAAAACAAATTAAAAAAAGTTAACGTTGACTAACATGCCACACAATTAAATAACTTTTATCGCCACGATTTTCAATGGTTTGATTTTGTTCCAGATTGATACTCTTTTCCATATCATTGTCATCTGTAAAAAAAGCATAAAGTTTTATTAGTATAAATTAAATTATCGAAAAATACTGAAAGTGATTTAGTACTAGCTATTGTTAGCAGTAAAACATAATTGTGTATTTAACAGTTGTTAGGATTATTGTACATATGCAGGAAACACACTAAACATTATAATAATCAGTCATGTTTTGTTTAGCATACTTTATTTTTCGGGTTTGTTCCGATCGGAATATTACAAGTACATACGTAGTTATAATTGCGATCAACATTCTTTAACTTTATTATTTTTGAAATATAATTAGAAATTTCTGAAATACAATCGGAAATGATGTAGTTACAGAAAGAGTACAAACCGAACGAAAAACGCAGAAACTTTGATATTGCATATGAGTTGAATTACATAACAAAAGCGTGTCAGATAAGATTTCGCGTATTAATTAAGCGAGTTATGAGGGTTTTGAGACCATTTCATACTAATGCTGGTAGTAGGCAGCGTAGTCTATAGTCTAGTCTATAGTCTAGTCTATAGTCTATTCTATAGTCTAGTCTAGTCTATAGTCTAGTCTATAGTCTAGTCTATAGTCTAGTCTATAGTCTAGTCTATAGTCTAGTCTATAGTCTAGTCTATAGTCCAGTCTATAGTCTAGTCTATAGTCTAGTCTATAGTCTTGTCTATAGTCTAGTCTATAGTCTAGTCTATAGTCTTGTCTATAGTCTAGTCTATAGTCTAGTCTATAGTCTAGTCTATAGTCTAGTCTATAGTCTAGTCTATAGTCTAGTCTATAGTCTAGTCTATAGTCTAGTCTATAGTCTAGTCTATAGTCTAGTCTATAGTCTAGTCTATAGTCTAGTCTATAGTCTAGTCTATAGTCTAGTCTATAGTCTAGTCTATAGTCTAGTCTATAGTCTAGTCTATAGTCTAGTCTATAGTCTAGTCTATAGTCTAGTCTATAGTCTAGTCTATAGTCTAGTCTATAGTCTTGTCTATAGTCTAGTCTATAGTCTTGTCTATAGTCTAGTCTATAGTCTTGTCTATAGTCTAGTCTATAGTCTAGTCTATAGTCTAGTCTATAGTCTAGTCTATAGTCTAGTCTATAGTCTAGTCTATAGTCTAGTCTATAGTCTAGTGTATAGTCTAGTCTATAGTCTAGTCTATAGTCTAGTGTATAGTCTAGTCTATAGTCTAGTCTATAGTCTAGTCTATAGTCTAGTCTATAGTCTAGTCTATAGTCTAGTCTATAGTCTAGTCTATAGTCTAGTCTATAGTCTAGTCTATAGTCTAGTCTAGTCTAGTCTATAGTCTAGTCTATAGTCTAGTCTATAGTCTAGTCTATAGTCTAGTCTATAGTCTAGTCTATAGTCTAGTCTATAGTCTAGTCTATAGTCTAGTCTATAGTCTAGTCTATAGTCTAGTCTATAGTCTAGTCTATAGTCTAGTCTATAGTCTAGTCTATAGTCTAGTCTATAGTCTAGTCTATAGTCTAGTCTATAGTCTAGTCTATAGTCTAGTCTATAGTCTAGTCTATAGTCTAGTCTATAGTCTAGTCTATAGTCTAGTCTATAGTCTAGTCTATAGTCTAGTCTATAGTCTAGTCTATAGTCTAGTCTATAGTCTAGTCTATAGTCTAGTCTATAGTCTAGTCTAGTCTAGTCTATAGTCTAGTCTATAGTCTAGTCTATAGTCTAGTCTATAGTCTAGTCTATAGTCTAGTCTATAGTCTAGTCTATAGTCTAGTCTATAGTCTAGTCTATAGTCTAGTCTATAGTCTAGTCTATAGTCTAGTCTATAGTCTAGTCTATAGTCTAGTCTATAGTCTAGTCTATAGTCTAGTCTATAGTCTAGTCTATAATCTAGTCTATAGTCTAGTCTATAGTCTAGTCTATAATCTAGTCTATAGTCTAGTCTATAGTCTAGTCTATAATCTAGTCTATAGTCTAGTCTATAATCTAGTCTATAGTCTAGTCTATAATCTAGTCTATAGTCTAGTCTATAGTCTAGTCTAGTCTATAGTCTAGTCTATAGTCTAGTCTATAGTCTAGTCTATAGTCTAGTCTATAGTCTAGTCTATAGTCTAGTCTATAGTCTAATCTATAGTCTAGTCTATAGTCTAGTCTATAGTCTAGTCTATAGTCTAGTCTATAGTCTAGTCTATAGTCTAGTCTATAGTCTAGTCTATAGTCTAGTCTATAGTCTAGTCTATAGTCTAGTCTATAGTCTAGTCTATAGTCTAGTCTATAGTCTAGTCTATAGTCTAGTCTATAGTCTATAGTCTAGTCTATAGTCTAGTCTATAGTCTAGTCTATAGTCTAGTCTATAGTCTATATTTGCTTAAGAAGAAGTCTAGTCTAGTCTATAGTCTAGTCTATAGTCTATAGTCTTGTCTAGTCTAGCCTAGTCTAGTTTAGTTTAGTTTAGTCTATAGTCTAGTCTAGTCTATAGTCTAGTCTAGTCTATAGTCTAGTCTATAGTCTAGTCCATAGTCTAGTCTATAGTCTAGTCTATAGTCTAGTCTATAGTCTAGTCTATAGTCTAGTCTATAGCCTAGTCTATAGTCTAGTCTATAGTCTAGTCTATAGTCTAGTCTATAGTCTAGTTTATAGTCTAGTCTATAGTCTAGTCTATAGTCTAGTCTATAGTCTAGTCTATAGTCTAGTCTATAGTCTTGTCTATAGTCTAGTCTATAGTCTAGTCTTCAACCATGTTAATCCCTTCACAAAAGAAAAGACTAGTGACAAAATTTGTTAAAATAATAGCTAGTTTGTGAAAAATTAAACAAGATCGAGAAAAAATCGTAATGTTTCCATGAGTGGTTTCGGAATATTCCACATACATATCTTTGTTATTTCTGATATAACTATAAAATTGGGTCTCGCAGATATCTGCGGTATTCCGAAAATTGGTCTCGACATACATACGGACAGACAAGCGGACATGGCTAAATCAGTTATATTTTAAGTGGGATATCTAAAAGTTCGTTTTTTACGTTTCATAGCGTCAAAAATTTGTTCATATGTATGTCTATGGAAGCTAATGTAAAACAACACACACAATTATTAATCTTACACTTTTCTAAAAGGCGTAACATTTTTAAAACATAAATTATATTAAAATTTAATGCTGAAATAAATTTTGAATGCAAAACAATAAAAGCCGAAGTGAGCAAACAAATGCCTAATTCGATTTTTTCTGAGAAATACTGTAAATTGGACTCTTGCATTTGGACTCTTTACAAAATTGCATTTGGACTCTTTACAAAAATACTGAATTTTTATCGGACTTATAAATACATATAATTATTTACATATTTTATACATAATACATAGTTTATGTGTACACACCACTGCGCATATTTGGTAGTTTGTTTTGTAAAGTTAATGATTCTTATTGCAAAAAAATTTCGAAATAAAATTATTAACAAAATTATATATAAAAGGAAATAAATTTGGACAAATGAGCCTTTTCAAAGTTTTAAGAAATTAGGTGTTATAAGAACATTTTGTGTAATTTCTTGTTCTTAAGCAATAATTTTCAGCATAATCTGCAGAAATAAATAAAATTATTTACAATTTTAGTAGAATTTAAATAAAATTATAAAAAATATGTATAACCGAAAACCAATTAAACAAAATATTAAAATATTGTATAAAAAATTTGTTTTTTTATTTTGCTTAAGCAAAATATTTAAATAATAAAGTGCAAAAATTAAAACTTTGCAAAAGCCAATGTGTGACCATTTCTGTTCTATAGGTTTTATAGATTAAAAAAAGGAGTGCATTTTAAAAAAATGTATATAATTGTAAAGCAAAATATAATAAAACACCAATTGAAAAAAAACTTTAAACAAAAATATTGAAAAAAATCATATAAACCTTGGTTTGAATTCAGGTCACATAACTCCTTATTCGTTGTTTCGAAACAAAACTAAGTAAGCGTTTTAACCAATTTATAACGCTCGTATATGATTGGCAAACGTATAACGTTAATTTATAAAGTTCCAGTTGATAAAACTATAAATTAAATTTACTATAATTTAAAAACAAAATAGAACAAAGAAATAAATTAAATAAAAAAATACGTTAATATATTTTTATCATTACTCAAATTGCAAACAACAACAAAATTAAAATAGAACAGCAATTAACAAAAATAAGAAGAGGTTAAATAAAAACAAGGAAAACAAAGAGGTATAATATAAATCTTACGAATCAACTTTCCAAACTATCAAATGCGCAGCATTATCACTAGCATCAGTTATAGTTCTCTCTTGTCCTGCGATAAGAACAAAATGTGAATTCAATATAACCCAACCGTGTAAAAAAAAGTATTTTGAAAAAAAGTTATACAAAAAAAATGCTTAAAAGCTATTTAAAAATTAAGTAAATAAAAAAGAAAGATATTACAACTTACTTATGCGAAAATCAATATAACCTTCACCGCCACACATTACCAGCATATCGGGTCGTTTATTGGTAAATTGTAATTGAGCGCTATTATTTTGACGCAGTGGTACTGAAACAAAGAATTTAACAGCATCACGATGTCCATGAAAAGATAGTTGAGCATTGGCCATACAACATAAAGGCAGTTGACTACTGGGATCATCTGTTTTAAGAATTAATTTAATTTAAAAATTTCTTTAGTTCTTTGTCTGAAAAACTTACTTAATTTTCCTTGACCTTCGGATAAGGGCACAGAGATAATAACACCATTACTGGTACCAATCCATAGACGATTGCACGACACCATTAAAGCCGTTATACGTACGAAAGAGAATCCTAATTTACCAGTACCCAGCATTTTCGATACGTACGGTTCTATATCCACATCCTGTTTGTGTTCAAATGTGTATGTGTTGTATAAACGTAAAGTTGAGTCCAATCTATTGAAATTGTGTTAATGTTTTGATTTATTAAATTTGTGTAATTTTTTTGAAAATATTTGTAAATTGTGTTTTATGTTATATTAAATATAAAAAGAGAAAAATATTTAAACGATAATCCTAGTCAAACTATAGACTAGACTGTGGCCTAGACTATAGTCTAGTCTATAGTCTAGTCTATAGTCTAGTCTATAGTCTAGTCTATAGTCTAGTCTATAGTCTAGTCTATAGTCTAGTCTATAGTCTAGTCTAGTCTATAGTCTAGTCTATAGTCTAGTCTATAGTCTAGTCTATAGTCTAGTCTATAGTCTAGTCTATAGTCTAGTCTATAGTCTAGTCTATAGTCTAGTCTATAGTCTAGTCTATAGTCTAGTCTATAGTCTAGTCTATAGTCTAGTCTATAGTCTAGTCTATAGTCTAGTCTATAGTCTAGTCTATAGTCTAGTCTATAGTCTAGTCTATAGTCTAGTCTATAGTCTAGTCTATAGTCTAGTCTATAGTCTAGTCTATAGTCTAGTCTATAGTCTAGTCTATAGTCTAGTCTATAGTCTAGTCTATAGTCTAGTCTATAGTCTAGTCTATAGTCTAGTCTATAGTCTAGTCTATAGTCTAGTCTATAGTCTAGTCTATAGTCTAGTCTATAGTCTAGTCTATAGTCTAGTCTATAGTCTAGTCTATAGTCTAGTCTATAGTCTAGTCTATAGTCTAGTCTATAGTCTAGTCTATAGTCTAGTCTATAGTCTAGTCTATAGTCTAGTCTATAGTCTAGTCTATAGTCTAGTCTATAGTCTAGTCTATAGTCTAGTCTATAGTCTAGTCTTCTATAGTCTAGTCTATAGTCTAGTCTAGTCTATAGTCTAGTCTAGTCTATAGTCTAGTCTAGTCTATAGTCTAGTCTATAGTCTAGTCTATAGTCTAGTCTATAGTCTAGTCTATAGTCTAGTCTATAGTCTAGTCTATAGTCTAGTCTATAGTCTAGTCTATAGTCTAGTCTATAGTCTAGTCTATAGTCTAGTCTATAGTCTAGTCTATAGTCTAGTCTATAGTCTAGTCTATAGTCTAGTCATATAGTCTAGTCTATAGTCTAGTCTATAGTCTAGTCTAGTCTATAGTAGTCTAGTCTATAGTCTAGTCTATAGTCTAGTCTATAGTCTAGTCTATAGTCTATAGTCTAGTCTATAGTCTAGTCTATGTCTAGTCTAGTCTATAGTCTAGTCTATAGTCTAGTCTATAGTCTAGTCTAGTCTATAGTCTAGTCTATAGTCTAGTCTATAGTCTAGTCTATAGTCTAGTCTATAGTCTAGTCTAGTCTAGTCTCGTCATAGTCTAGTCTATAGTCTAGTCTATAGTCTAGTCTATAGTCTAGTCTAGTCTATAGTCTAGTCTATAGTCTAGTCTATAGTCTAGTCTATAGTCTAGTCTAGTCTAGTCTATAGTCTATAGTCTATAGTCTAGTCTATAGTCTAGTCTATAGTCTAGTCTATAGTCTAGTCTATAGTCTAGTCTATAGTCTAGTCTATAGTCTAGTCTATAGTCTAGTCTATAGTCTAGTTAGTCTAGTCTATAGTCTAGTCTATAGTCTAGTCTATAGTCTAGTCTATAGTCTAGTCTATAGTCTAGTCTATAGTCTAGTCTATAGTCTAGTCTATAGTCTAGTCTATAGTCTAGTCTATAGTCTAGTCTATAGTCTAGTCTATAGTCTAGTCTATAGTCTAGTCATAGTCTAGTCTATAGTCTAGTCTAGTCTAGTCTATAGTCTAGTCTATAGTCTAGTCTATAGTCTAGTCTATAGTCTAGTCTATAGTCTAGTCTATAGTCTAGTCTATAGTCTAGTCTATAGTCTAGTCTAGTCTAGTCTATAGTCTAGTCTATAGTCTAGTCTATAGTCTAGTCTATAGTCTAGTCTATAGTCTAGTCAGTCTAGTCTATAGTCTAGTCTATAGTCTAGTCTATAGTCTAGTCTATAGTCTAGTCTATAGTCTAGTCTATAGTCTAGTCTATAGTCTAGTCTATAGTCTAGTCTATAGTCTAGTCTATAGTCTAGTCTATAGTCTAGTCTATAGTCTAGTCTATAGTCTAGTATAGTCTAGTCTATAGTCTAGTCTATAGTCTAGTCTCTAGTCTAGTCTATAGTCTAGTCTATAGTCTAGTCTATAGTCTAGTCTATAGTCTAGTCTATAGTCTAGTCTATAGTCTAGTCTATAGTCTAGTCTAGTCCTATAGTCTAGTCTATATTCTAGTCTATAGTCTAGTCTATAGTCTAGTCTATATTCTAGTCTATAGTCTAGGCCACAGTCTAGTCTATAGTTTGAGTGAGTTTGCATTCATTGCCCACAGAGACATTCCCTTACAAAGTTACCAAATTAAAAAAAATTATGTAAAACTATACCTGATCGAAACCCATACACCAGCACCTGTTGCCGCCATTTGTCGCACTTGGCTCTCTTTGCGCGGATGTGCGTCCAGCGAATGGATAATATTTAACGAGATCGGATCCACAATAAAGATCTTATTGCGATGGGCGGCCCATATACGTTCGCCGGCCACACAGAGACAACGTATCGAATGATTGCGATCACCTAGCGTCACTAAATGATAACTATTCAGATCCCATTGGCCGTCTGTTTGGCGGCGGAACACGGCTAATTGGGCATTTGCAAGGGCCACCACAACTCGTGACTCAACATGAACTATCGCTAGGACGGCATCGGGCAAATGAACTTTATGCAAACACTCGTGCCAACGACCAACAGCACTATGGACGTACAACCAATTATCCTGAGCACCCATCCACATAGTGGGACCCACCGAACTCATGACGGGCTCTTCACGATCCTTAGTTCCCAATATGGGATTAATGGGTTTTGAGAATGGCAATTGTTGTTGTTTCGTCGAAGAATTATTGTTATTGCTGAATTGCGATGTGGTATTATTACTACTATCGGTTGACTTGTTGGTAGTGGTTGTAGTATCGGTAGCATCGTTATGGATACGTTGCGGTATGCCCGGTATGGGCTGACGTATTTTAATTTCGTTAACATTGCCTAAGGGTTCAATTGGTATTGAACCGTTCTGTTCATTCGACTTTTCCGTAGCTTCTTTAGCTTTTTCTTCCACTGGAGTTTCAGCATTTACCTCTAAAGTTTGCTCATTGTGATCTGTATCTTTGGTATTGCTATTTGGATCCGTTTTGGGTTTAACACGTATAAACTCGACCTTGCCAAAACCTTCACTTCCTTCTCCAGGTCTCTCCAACATTTCACCGGCCTTTATAACCTCCGAGTTTTCAAGTAGAGCGTAATCTTTTTCCATGGCACCGGGTACCGAGGCAATACACAACAAATGAGAGGCACAAATTGGAAATACATCTAAAACTGTGGCCGATTGATTAGCATCCACCACAGTCACAGTACTGGCTGCATGGGTACTTGTGCATATCCAAACATAAGATGTTAACTGGGTCTCGGGCTCGAGATTTTCGAGGCTGCAACGAGTTATTTGACGATCTAATGCCTCGGCCGAGTGCTCCGCTGTGGGACTAGTAATTTCAGTAATTTTAGCCGTCGAACGAGGAGCATATGGTGAAGTAGAGGGTATTATGGATTGACCATTTTTGGTAAAACCTCCATTGAGATTAACTCCTGCCGCACAAAAGACTTTCATATGAGGTGAGGCCTCCGCCAAAGGATTACAATACACGGGCACGGGAACACCGCCAGAATGTCTGGATTGCTGTTCTTTTTCAGCTTTATTACCCGGCAAACTCCAGCCATAAGCATGCAAACGACCGTCTTCCTTCTGAACATGAGCTCTCAGTTGACGGTATTGTTCATGACGTCTAGCACGGGCTCTTTCAGAGGTCCCTTCTTCGGCATAATCTTTATTGGCCAAGGCATTGGCTAGGCCAGCACTGGCGGGATGGGGTGGTCCGCCACCAGTTATGGCAAGGCGACTGTCGCTATTTCTACTGGGGGATCCATGAGAGTGAGATGGGCTTGAGTAGCGAAACATAGGCCCCCCTCCCTGCCCATCAGCGACACGCTCTTGTGGGCGATTGGAGGGGCTATAAAGAATGAAATTAGGTTAATTTTAGCATAATCATTTAAAGAAAAGGTAAATTAGAAAAAACTTACGTAAATAGATTACTAAAATATTTCCATATGCTTTGTTTAGATTTCTTATCTAAATTATCCACTGTACGAGTGGCTCTCAAGATTTCCGTTAAACGCACTGCTTCTTGCAGCTCCATTAAACGTTCTTTGTATTGATTACGCTCCATTAGAACCATAGCCATTTCAACGCGTGTAAAACGTTTACGCTGAGCCAACGGTACATCATTTTCATCTTGATCATTGTCATCTGAAATTGAAAATACTTAATTACTACGCTTTTAACTTGGCTAAAAACTTACTTTGTTGTTTGACTTGTTCTTTGGTTTTCTTTAGTTCCTCTTCTAATTCTTGCACCTTGGTACGCAGTTTATTGCGTGACTGTTGCATGGCATTTAGTTCTTCGCGTAAAATTTCAATTTCTCCCGTCAACTCATCGACACGGGCAATCAAATCATCCTTGACAATGTTAAGAGCGTTTCTATAAGGAGATGCGAGGTAAATTAGTGGCAAATTATTGAAATTGTGTTTAAGGAATTAATTCATACTTAGTAGCCAAAAGTTCATTGTTCTCCATAATGAGATTTTCCACTTCTTTGCCCATACCTAAAAGATGGAAATTAAATAAATATTAAAAGAAAATATTTAAAAAATTGTTCTTCAACTAAGTGATTTCTAATGTTTTACTACTAAATAATTAAACAACAGGATGGAAGTTAATGCGACTGAGAGTGTGAATTAGTTTACTTTAAAAACAAATGCAATTAGAGTGGTAAAGGTCTTTACAATGAGGAAGTGTTTTTTTCGGAAACTCTTATTCGGCTACCGAAAATAGATACTGAACCCTAAATTTTAAATTTTATTGTATTGTTACTTAGACGAATCATGAATATCTATGGCACCATAATAAAGTTCTATATTTGATGGAATCAGAGTTAAACAAGTAAAAATGTTTCGACTCGACTCACATTTGTTCCGTTCAATGCAGAACGCTCTTACTGGAATATGCTTAACTTTAGAATGGCTTCTTATGAGCAGAACCGAAAATGTATGCTAATGTTGCAAACATAAAGGAAGTTCCGAAGTGACGCTCTCTATTCTTAGTGAATGCCGGGCAGGTTCAGCAGTTAGATTTCAAAATTGTTTTCAGGGAGAACTTTGAAATATGTACATAAAAGCATTTCGTGAATAGTGGGTGTGGCACCTCCCATATAAAGTTAATACTAACATTGTGAAACTAAATTTTGCAATAGTGAGTGTTTCAAATTCAAATATTTAGCATTCTATTGCAGCCCAAATTTTCTACGGTAACTTTGATATTTGGGGATAAAATGGGTAATATAGGGCGTGCTACATTCCATAAAATTCGTATATCTGAGAAACTATGAGTAACTTTGATATGCATATTGATATTTAGAGATAAAATGACCAGTCGGCAACAGTGGGCGTGGCACTTCCCACATGAATGAAATATTAAAACTCGTATATCTGAGAAACTATAACTAAATCGAATAACTTTAGTCTAATATTACGCATACTATAGGAAAGAGAATGGCATACAAATATCTTTCAAACTCCCTAATGAAGGCAGTGTCTTCCAAGCACGGATCCTTTGATAGGCATTTGAGGCTATTTACAATAAGGCAGTGTTGAGTACAAGGACACTGTAATATACCGGGCAATGTATAATAGCGCATGAACCTTAACCTAAATGAAAGAGACACAAGGATGAAACCCCATAACAGGATGATCTCTGATAGATTACGGAACAAAACTAATCAGCCATGAAACATTAAATGTGATGGTAGAGTATTAATGCCTTATGGCCAAAGCTTGATGCAAAGGCAACCAAAGTACTTATTGGACTTATTGCTGTAGTCTCAAGGACTCTGATAGGGGTTTTAGCGGGGCACTATTCTATTAAGTAAGACCTTTGTTACCAAGTGGGACATGACCATACCGGACATTCTAGAGTACAGGGTCTTAGAGAGAAATGGTTAGGAAGTAGATTCTTCGACGAATTGGGTAATATTGCTGGATGTAATCCATACAATTTATTAGGATTTATCAGGGGAATTAGTCGTTCTTTCGGCTGGAGACTACAATAAAGTTTCAGATTTTCTGAAACTTCTTGATCTGTTATTGACTATATTCTTTCTTCTATAATCTTTCGAGATTCTTAGTTTTACTTCTCCTATATCTTTTTATCGAAGCGATTCACAAGGTCCACGGTCTCCGAATGGAGTTGAATCTTAAGGTGCATCTATTTAGTTTAAATTCAGATTAGAAAGATATTGATCAATGCCTTATTTGTCTGGTTTTATGTTTGAAATGCGCTAATTTGTCTAAAAGTTATTATAGAAATAGTAAAACGGCTTGAAACGTTTAAAGGAAACTTCGTTTTTAGGATTTTGCATATTTAGAACAATAAAAGGGGACAGAACAAAAAGATATACAAATTTGTTTATAGGGGAAACAATTTCACTGTTAATATATTTTTTATATTTTTGGGGTAGCAAAGTACACTGGGCATAGCTAGTATAAAAAATAAAAAATATTTTATTATACAATTATTTCTTGTGAAAAATATAATTACTACAACTGGGAGTGGGTGGGTGTTTTTATAACAATATCTATCTACATAAACATGATAAATAAAAACGATAAATAAAAAATTAAAGATACATATGTATAATGAAAATTACTTATTTTGACAACGTATCTAAATACATATGTATATAATTTAAATTTTAAAGCTGATTCTTATAATTTAAACCAACACCTTTAGAAAACTAAATAAAATACTTTGTGCAACTTAAAAACGAAACTACTTTTTAATTAAAACAAAACCAATAAACCAAATACTACCGAGAAAAAAACAACAACTAAATTTACAAAACATAATTATACACAACTTACCAAAGTAGTTGTCATTAGCTTTTTTTATTTTATAGGAAAAATTATAACAAATATACACGATGATGTGTTTGGTATCCATATGATAACAAAAAATTTTTCATTTGCATCAAAACAAAATTGTTGTAATAAATTTTTTTTTGTTAATAAGTGACAGCATATTGAGAGAAAAAAGAGGTAACAAACAGGATATGAAAAAATATGATGAGTATTGTTTTGTTACATTTATAATAAAAGTTTTCTTTGCAGAATTAATTTAAAATTTTTTATTTCTTTTTTTCTTAAGGCGAATTTTTTTTATTTTTTCTTAATTCGTATTCATATTTGATGTTTCAAATATTTACAAGTGATGTAAATAAAGCCATACAAATAAGATGTTTGATACCTACCTGAAGAAGCATATTCCCCAGGATGTACCCAGCTCCCTAAAGCATGGCGTTGTTGTAGGTGTTTTTAATATTCATACATGAAGAGTAGAGGAGTGTGTAGAGAATTTGGTGTTGTTCAAATAAGTTGTTATGAATGTTAGGTTAAATATATTTTGTATTGGGTGCAAATAAGTAGTTTAATTTGTTTTCATATATTATACATAAAAAGAAACATAAACATAAAAAAGAGAAGAAAATAAATAACGCATATTAACAATTTGTTCAATAATTCATAATTATTCAATATATTAACAAGACAAAATGTTGACCTTTGCATTAGGCAATATTTTCAAACACCTTGCATATTATCCTAATGGATTAAAAACAACTTTGGATTCTTATACATACCTGTAACAATTTCGTTTTCTTCACTTTCTTCATTGTCTTGAAAGGATAGTTCTTGATATAATGTATTCGCAGAACGTTGTTCCTTTTTCGTAGTTGTACGACCAACTAAATTTGAACGTAATGTACAATGCACAATGTTTGTTTTTTTTTCGTTTGTTTATGATAACAATTTTAGTATGAACACATTATTTTTGTTTTGTTGGGAGACAATGTAAAGTTAAATTGTGGATTTTAATAAGGATATTAACACCATTCAAGTTGATTAATGATTTGGTTTGAAAACAAAATTTTAACAAATGTTAAGACACAAGACACACATTTGGATGACATATGGAAATGTTAAGGAAGATGCATAAAAAAGATAAAAGAATAAATTTTTTAAATTTTAGAGATATTAGTAAATATAAAAAAGTAAGTTTAGTTTATTCTAAACACAGCTCTATTATTTTATTTAAATATTTATTGATTATATTACATTTAAAATTAAATTCTAGAATAAAATTAAAAATTTTATTTAAATTTGTCTTTTTAAGAAGGAATCTCGAAATGTTTGGGACTCGGTAACACTTCTAAGTGTTTCCTAGGGAAGAGTGAATTGGATCTGATGTACTGTTCTGACGGGTGTGCCGTTTTAACTAATGGATCCACAATGTAATCCGGCACAGAGTGCGAAGTTTATATGGTAGTCTTCCGAAAGAATGCAATGCCTTTCGGGCGGAGATCTTAGCGATCTTGAAAGCCATGGCCAGTATAAAAACACACATTAGCAGGGCGTCGGAGGTAACAATTTATGTTAATAGTCAGACAGCTCTTTAATTTTGCTTTCAAAAAAGCTTTAGATGCGTTAATTGGGTTATAAACAGTATGGCTGTGTTGGGTATCTGTACAGAGATCGAATCTGGACCATAATAGTAGTAATAGGTCGCAGGCGCAGGGATGGATTGCAGGGTTTCCAAGTCATTATTATATGAAATGAAAAAAGATTCCCCGATGAATTAGGGGATGTGGATAAATGCGATTTGGTCGAACCTCTTGGTTTAATCAGGGCAGGAGATTTACTATTCAGGTGACAGACCATAGAGACTTCACTTCTATGACAAACTCAACTCTGCAGATCTTTCCCTCTTGGTATTTTGTCTCCTTTCTATTACTGAGGGTCTCCGAGTGGGTGTATAACTAATGTATAACTAAATACAAAGGCCTTGTGCTAAACCAAGCTCACGGGTTTTTTATTTAAACTTTTCATTACAATAATATCTTGTTGAGACTCCCCTTGATTTGTCGGTTATTAGATTTATCAGTTCGAATTTTAATACTTAGTTTCGAATACAAACAGAAGGCGGTGTGTTTGATTCGCACCACAGATCCGATAACGGCTTAGGTGTATTTCTTCGGATCTAATGTAACATTTATCCTCCTTTCAAACTACTAACTGAACATAATATAGTACTGTCGACAATTTCAGATAGTTCGGACTGTGTGGAAATTGATTTGATAGTTTTCGAACATAAGTTCGAATTTACGGAAAAAATTTGTTCTTATGATCCAGAGATTATTTTAAAAAATGTTTATAAAAATCTCAATTTATATTCTTATTTTTGAGATTAATTCTAAAATTATTGTGAATTTCAATTTCCAGCCAATTTACTGGTTGTAAACGCTTTTGTACAAAAGTTAGAGTTTTCGATTAAACATTTTCGAACAATATTTCAAATTAAATATCGAGTTTTCAACATAATTTGTAAACATGGCCGACTATTAGGTCTGATACGATAAATTGTCGAATGCAAGTTTAAGTCCCTAATTAATTGAAAAGACAAGGAAACTCCATCGATATATAAAACTTCTTCTAAATATTAATAAATATAGATCTTCTCCATCACATCAGGGCCATATTTGAGACATTATAATAACGCGAAGACATCTCTATTTATAAAATCTTTTGTGACATCTAAAAGTCCTATTTGTCGACTTATAAATAAAGCTTTAACATCTGTTATATATTCCAACTTCTTCGAGATATCTTAGCCTAAGATATTAAGTGTCAAAGAAAATATGTAGCACACGATATCTCAAAAACCCGATAGAAAAGTTCATGGCCAATTTGGGTTCAGTGCAGCTCAATTCTTAAGAAAAGTATACTTTACTTTCTTGGTTACCTTTTTTTTTAATTTATATTGGCATGTGAAATTTATAACTAAGACGAGGTTTTTGGTAGTTTTTTACTATCAGATTTCATATATCTGATAGTAATAAAGATAAATTTAATTGTTTTGTAGTAAAAATTCTGTAAATCTGTTAAATTTCTTAAAAAAATTAAATTTTTTATACATTTTAGCTTGAATTATTTTCTCTCGAAACATAAAAAGGCCACAATCGTATTATTTATTAAATATTTAATTAAAAAAATACTTCAGTTGGAGTATTTCCAATCGTTTGAAATAATACTTAAATTAATATCTTTGATTTTATTACCAATAAAATTAGTAGTGTTTTTCATTCCATAATAAATAAGTATAAAACAAATTAAAGACTAAAAATACTTTGAGTAATTCAGATCACGGTTTATAAAAATATAAAAAATAACACAACAATATCTATTATAATAATAATAAATCGGTATAAAACAATATGTGACAACAAGAAAAAGGACATTTCCTAAAAATTCATTTTAAAATGCACAGAAATTCCAAAATGTCAGAAATATGACTTTTAACATAACATATATGCACTTTTTTTTTGCTGTCACAAAATACTTTTTAAGAAAATCATTATCACAATAAATTACCAAAAAATTTCCTTAAAAACATAAAAGTTGGAAAAACTATTTATAATATTAAACAACAAAAATCTATAGGATTTTAAAATTTCGAAAATTTTTCTACGATTTAAGAATAAATAACGAAATTGTTGATAAAATTTATAGAGCTGTGTTTGGAAATAACTAAAGAAATAATATAACAAACCATTTGATGGAGCATTTGGCACTATGGGACTGCTATCACTTTGTGGTGATGTAGCTTGATTTTGTTGCTGTAAGGTGTCAGTTTCAGCAGACTTTTCTACAGTTTGCAAAGTTTCGAATTCATTTTGCAGCGATGGGGGACCAGAGTCATCAGAATTACTGCCAACACTACAGATAGTTTCTGTATCTAACATGGCAGAATTTTCCAAAGAGGCAAAGCCATAGGAAACGGGACCGGAAGATCTAGTAATAAAGTTAATGAGAATAGGTATTATAGTGTTAGAAGTTACAAGTCAATACCTGGCTACGGGATTAAGTCTAGCTCGACTTAATTCCATGCGATCTGAAGCTGTGCTCATTTGTGAGTGGGTAGAGCCCATTAACATTTTGGTGCGTTCCATATAGTCTACATGATTTTTAAATAACTCCGTGTATCTCTCGTGTAGTTTATTATATTCCTAAAGTTAAAGTTATATAATAAATTATGTTCTACAAGATATACATTTGTAATAGCAAGACCTACTTTTTTCAATTCCGATTCCCTTTCTTCCAAACGGCTGGCATGTTCTAAACTATTTTTATGCTTTAACTCCAGCATACGCACAATACTCTCCAAAGATTCCAAACGGCTGGCTAATTCTTTATTCTCCTGCTCGGCCAAATCTTCAGACTCCAGCAGCTAAAAAAAATATTTACAACATTAGAACATTCATATTAAATTATTAAAACTATAATAATATACCTTTTGTTCTGCCAATTTTCTAGCACTTTTTTCACGTTCATATTGCGTTACCAACTGTTCGTTGTCTTCTCTTAGCAATTCTACTTCAACATCTTGTTCCTGATTAATGCGATAAGAGGCGTCCAGACATTCCAAGACATTAACCAGTAATGGCATTAAGTTTTTAACAACATCTTCATCATAACGATTAATCATGCGTTCGAACTCTTGATAAATACTGCCGGCCAATTGTTGCACCTGATAAAATCAATAAATAAACGTTAAAGTAAGTTTTGAATCCATTTGTAACTTAACAAACACTATCTCTATATATTTTGTTATTTATTTACACAATAATATTTTTGGAAATTTTCTTACTTTATCAACTGGCATAACTTGTAGTAAAGAACGTTTACGTCTTTTATTATACAACAATATTTTGGGTTTCATTCTATAATGCTAATACTTGTAATATCTGTTTATTAATAATTTATAAATTTAAGTTTTGTTTATTTTATAGCTCTTATTCTCTACTACTGGGGGTTTGCTGTTAGCTCATCTTAGTATGTATTTAATGAAATATTAATTACATTTAAATTGGTTTCAGCTACTTTTTGAACTACGTATTAATTTATATTTTGTTTTAGAATCCCAACTCAAATTTGACATAAAATGACACATCTTTTAGAATAAACAAACAGGAAAAAAATACAACAATTTTATTTGTTATACCTATAAATTCGTTCCTCTTGGTTAGCAATCACTTAATTATTAATTGTGTAATTTGTTAAATTATCAAAACTAAATAAAAAACATATAAGAAAGTATAATTGATTATGTCCGACCATATGATACACTACAGCAGTGATTTTCGAAAGTGATATGTATATGATTTAACATTAGGCACTATTATGGGTCGATCTTGCCAATATTTGTCATTAAACTAATTTGTATTGCACATTACGAAAGTCCACTTTTTTTAGAATAAACACCCCAAATAGAGTTTCCAAGTAGAGACACATGGATGGGATCTGAAGTTCTGTTTGAAGGGTGTGCAATCTTCACTGATGGTTCTAAAATGGAATCCGGCACAGGCGCAGGAGTTTATTTAGTAGATTGTAATATAAAGGTGTCATATAGACTTCCGGATGAATGTAGTGTTTTCCAGGCACAGGTCTTAGCGATCTGGAAGGCTACGGAACTGATAAAGACACACATTAGAAGGGGGTCAGAGGTGACAGTTTATGTTGATAGTCAGGCAGCACTTAACGCCTTGAAATGTCATGTAGTTCACTCCAGATTTGTAAGCAGCTGCAGGGATGCTATCTGCGAGCTATATGGGATGTATACAATCAGGTGGTGTTGGATTCCAGGGCACTGCAATATTATATATGGTAATGAGATCGCAGACGAACTGGTCAGACAAGGGTCAAATCTGGAGACTTTAAGTGGAGTTAGGTTGGTGAAACCGCCTTTCTGCCACTACTACAGGTTAATCTCCGATAAATTCCGGAACTCCTCTAACCAATCCTGGCATAGTAGGATGGATTGCAGGGTATCCAAGGCCTTATGGCCGATGTTGAATGCCAAGGCAACCAGTATACTATTAGGATTGGACAGGAGGAGTATTAGAATTCTTGTAGGAGTTATAACCGGTCACTGCGCAATAGGAGCCTTTTTGGGTAATTGGGTCTTTAACACACAGGAGTTTTGTAGGTTGTGTGAGGATAGGAATTCATTAACTTCACACTTATCTGTCCGGCTTTTCTATCTTTTTTCTGTTTAGTTTTTTGTTTCTTCTTAAAGGGAATTACAATGGATCCTCTTGGGTCTTCGAGTGGATGTATACTTTTTTGGTATATAACCCGTTTAAACTAAACTAAACTACGAAAGTTGATAAAATCATACATGGACTAAAGAACTCACAGCGTTATTCATAGAATCTGCCTAGTGGTGGAGAGACGTTAGAGTAATTTTATATATATCAGGATTTTATATTTATCAGTATATCTTTATTTCTATTGAAGATTGTTTTATATCTTAGGATCCTCATTAGCAACGCTCAAAGTGCCTTTCTTAAGGTAAATTCTTTATTTCTGAGACATAATTCATGGAAACATGGTTATATGTAAACCGAAAATAGAATCTGCCTATTGGTGGAGAGACGTTAGAATAATTTCATATATATCAGGATTTTATATTTATCAGTCTATCTTTATTTCTATTGAAGATTGTTTTATATCTTAGGATCATCATTAGCAACGCTCAAAGTGCCTTCTTTAAGGTAAATATGATGAGAGTGCGTTACCTGTGGTGATGAGTGGTATTGAAAGCAACTAGGAATTCCTTGGTAGAACTTGATCTTTAATACCTTGATCTTTGTCATGAAAATTCAATAATCGATTTTCGATTTACCGATAAACTGTTTCTATTTTAAAGTCGATTAATCGAACCGAATAATCGATTATGGACATTTTTATGAATTTTGTTTTTAACTAAAAATAAGTAAAAGTCCCATCATCAAAACATGAGCTAAGAACATAATTGATTGGCTTTACGGTAATCGTTGTACCAATGTTTTTGTGTGTTACAAACATTAGCCCAAACTCATGTTACCATTTCCATTTTAAAGGTATAGGTATTCAATTATTTTGACAATACAAAAATTTGATATAAGTAAGTATCGGAGGTGGATTGAAAATAATTGGGTAATAACCCTATAAGCATTATGATTAAATTTAAGTTTTAAATTAAATACACTTTCAGGCTTTATTAGGTACCAGTTTCAAATCAAACTTGGAGGAAAAAATGTATCAATTTTTTTTATTCGAGCCATATGTTTACTTCAATTAATGGACTTAAGGTGGTCGTGGGACCAATGCTTTTGTTTGTTACAAACATCAGCACAAACACGTGTTATCATTCCCACTTTAAAGATGTAGGGTATATAGGAACATTCTCTCATTTTGACAACACAAAAGTTTTATCTGTTTGCGATAAGTAAGTATCGTAGGTGGTTTGAAAATAAGTATGTAAATAATTGATTAACAACCCTATAAGCATAAAACGGGTGACTATCGCACAGTGGTATAGGAAAAAAAAAAGAGGGAAATAATTCGGTAACTTCTAAACGGTTAATCCGATTTTAATGAAATTTGGTATGCACAAAGAGGAGGTGTTGTCGAGTTTAGGTTTTGAATTTGGACCTTATAGGCCAACCAGGGGCCCGGCGGGGGGTCCTCAAATTAGGACACCTCGGCTATGTTAAATTTTTAAAACGATCCTATTTCTTCATTTGAGTTCCGATTTAAAAAAAATTTCGTATATAGAATCTCCTCATCGAGCACTATAAAAAATGTCGTCGTAGCAGTAAATTATCTCTTATAGTTTAGGAGATATTTGCATTTGAATATTAAAATTTTAAAATTTTTACCGTCCTTACTTTAGTTTTTTTGATAATAGCAGGTCCAAATATTTCCGATTTTCGCCATTTTTTTTTATTTGCTTAACAACAAGTTTATATACCAAGCAGTGAAAGAATTATGTAAAAATCATGACTGAGTCCAAAGTTATAGGCATTTAAATTTAAAAAATTAAAAAAAGGCGATTTTTTGTCATTTTTTTGGGAACAAAGTATCTTTTTCTTTTTAAGTTATCTAAAAAGTTTTTAAGAAGATGTATATAGAATTTATACTTTTTGGAAAGCTGACTTTACATAAAATACGATAAATGAAACAAAACCTAAAAATTTTTGATACCGAGGGGACCAGGTCCATCCAAAAAAACCCTATTTTTTATGGAAAATTAAATTTTGAGCAAAAATTCTCAAATCGCATAGTCGATATCAAATTATAGTGACCTGTTTTATATGACCCAATAAGTTCTTAATCATTTTGTAACGGGTTTCGATAACCCCGCCCCTGGTATGGATATAATAGGCAAAAAACCAAAAAATCCCATTTTTGGGATTTTTTAAAACTTTTTTGGGAATTCCGGGATTTCTAATAAGAAAATTCGAAATTTTTATTTAATTTTGGATTTTGAGTAAAAAAATCTACCTAACTGTAAAATTTCATCAAAAGGTGGTTTGAAAATAAGTATGTAAATAATTGATTAACAACCCTATAAGCATAAAACGGGTGACTATCGCACAGTGGTATAGGAAAAAAAAAAGAGGGAAATAATTCGGTAACTTCTAAACGGTTAATCCGATTTTAATGAAATTTGGTATGCACAAAGAGGAGGTGTTGTCGAGTTTAGGTTTTGAATTTGGACCTTATAGGCCAACCAGGGGCCCGGCGGGGGGTCCTCAAATTAGGACACCTCGGCTATGTTAAATTTTTAAAACGATCCTATTTCTTCATTTGAGTTCCGATTTAAAAAAAATTTCGTATATAGAATCTCCTCATCGAGCACTATAAAAAATGTCGTCGTAGCAGTAAATTATCTCTTATAGTTTAGGAGATATTTGCATTTGAATATTAAAATTTTAAAATTTTTACCGTCCTTACTTTAGTTTTTTTGATAATAGCAGGTCCAAATATTTCCGATTTTCGCCATTTTTTTTTATTTGCTTAACAACAAGTTTATATACCAAGCAGTGAAAGAATTATGTAAAAATCATGACTGAGTCCAAAGTTATAGGCATTTAAATTTAAAAAATTAAAAAAAGGCGATTTTTTGTCATTTTTTTGGGAACAAAGTATCTTTTTCTTTTTAAGTTATCTAAAAAGTTTTTAAGAAGATGTATATAGAATTTATACTTTTTGGAAAGCTGACTTTACATAAAATACGATAAATGAAACAAAACCTAAAAATTTTTGATACCGAGGGGACCAGGTCCATCCAAAAAAACCCTATTTTTTATGGAAAATTAAATTTTGAGCAAAAATTCTCAAATCGCATAGTCGATATCAAATTATAGTGACCTGTTTTATATGACCCAATAAGTTCTTAATCATTTTGTAACGGGTTTCGATAACCCCGCCCCTGGTATGGATATAATAGGCAAAAAACCAAAAAATCCCATTTTTGGGATTTTTTAAAACTTTTTTGGGAATTCCGGGATTTCTAATAAGAAAATTCGAAATTTTTATTTAATTTTGGATTTTGAGTAAAAAAATCTACCTAACTGTAAAATTTCATCAAAAAATATTCATAAATAAAATTTTTATTGCAATTTGAAAAATTTGTATCTTCGCAAAAACTGAATAAAAAACATTTTTTAATTTTTTTTAAAAAAAGTATTCCGCGAATTTTTTAATTTTCAAAAATTATATACAGTTTTGAAAAATAGACAAAATTACCTTTCCATTGATATAGAACATGCCTACCTAATGTTTTTTAAGTGACAAATTAATTAGGGAAAACTCAACATCTTTTAGAAAATTTGCCTAGCACTATTATTTTCATCCATAAGGTTAACTCTTAAATTTGTTACATATATGGATGAAAATAATAGTGCTAGGTAAATTTTCTAAAAGATGTTGAGTTTTCCCTAATTAATTTGTCACTTAAAAAACATTAGGTAGGCATGTTATATATCAATGGAAAGGTAATTTTGTCTATTTTTCAAAACTGTATATAATTTTTGAAAATTAAAAAATTCGCGGAATACTTTTTTTAAAAAAAATTAAAAAATGTTTTTTATTCAGTTTTTGCGAAGATACAAATTTTTCAAATTGCAATAAAAATTTTATTTATGAATATTTTTTGATGAAATTTTACAGTTAGGTAGATTTTTTTACTCAAAATCCAAAATTAAATAAAAATTTCGAATTTTCTTATTAGAAATCCCGGAATTCCCAAAAAAGTTTTAAAAAATCCCAAAAATGGGATTTTTTGTTTTTTTGCCTATTATATCCATACCAGGGGCGGGGTTATCGAAACCCGTTACAAAATGATTAAGAACTTATTGGGTCATATAAAACAGGTCACTATAATTTGATATCGACTATGCGATTTGAGAATTTTTGCTCAAAATTTAATTTTCCATAAAAAATAGGGTTTTTTTGGATGGACCTGGTCCCCTCGGTATCAAAAATTTTTAGGTTTTGTTTCATTTATCGTATTTTATGTAAAGTCAGCTTTCCAAAAAGTATAAATTCTATATACATCTTCTTAAAAACTTTTTAGATAACTTAAAAAGAAAAAGATACTTTGTTCCCAAAAAAATGACAAAAAATCGCCTTTTTTTAATTTTTTAAATTTAAATGCCTATAACTTTGGACTCAGTCATGATTTTTACATAATTCTTTCACTGCTTGGTATATAAACTTGTTGTTAAGCAAATAAAAAAAAATGGCGAAAATCGGAAATATTTGGACCTGCTATTATCAAAAAAACTAAAGTAAGGACGGTAAAAATTTTAAAATTTTAATATTCAAATGCGAATATCTCCTAAACTATAAGAGATAATTTACTGCTACGACGACATTTTTTATAGTGCTCGATGAGGAGATTCTATATACGAAATTTTTTTTAAATCGGAACTCAAATGAAGAAATAGGATCGTTTTAAAAATTTAACATAGCCGAGGTGTCCTAATTTGAGGACCCCCCGCCGGGCCCCTGGTTGGCCTATAAGGTCCAAATTCAAAACCTAAACTCGACAACACCTCCTCTTTGTGCACACCAAATTTCATTAAAATCGGATTAACCGTTTAGAAGTTACCGAATTATTTCCCTCTTTTTTTTTTCCTATACCACTGTGTATCGTTTGAAATAAATTTGAGTTTTCAAACCGGCCAACTTTTTTTTATTATTGGACTAATGTTATAAAATTTTAAACTGCTTTGTGTTATGAGTTTCTTAGTTTCGCTTATTATACTTGAATATTTTTTATCCCGAAATCCTAAGAAGATCCATTTAATGAAAAGATAAATCTAAAAATTTTGAAATTTTTGTATGAATGGAAAATACATATGGGTAATTTCATGTCAAGTGACGAAATTTGCACCAAGGTTAGTACTGTTGGATAGTAGGTCAGATACAAATTGTCAGCTCTATCGGTAAAGAACTGCCGGACTTAGAGTGGTCAAAGTTGGACATTTTGGTTATACAGAGTTTTATTCAAATGAGTTTAACTTTTCACCTATTGGTCCTAGCTAAAATTGTCCAAAGGATTTCAGATAGCTATTTCTTCATTGTTTCCAAAAAAATTAATTTTTTATATTTTTTTTAATGGACCCTTTTTTGATTAAAAGAAAACTTATACAATTTCCTTTAAGGGCTTTATAGTCCCATAATGGGATGCGAGTGGGATATCTATAAAAAAAATATTTTTTAACTTAAAAATATTTTTTTTTTTCAATATTTGTTGCCTTTTTTGCTCAAAAGAAAGCTTAGACGATTACTCTCTATTTGTAAGCAAGCGTGGAAGTACTCCAATGACATCACCGTGTTAAAATAATGAGTTAAATGATGAAGTAGTGAAAAGAGGTTTTATTAGCATTTTAACTCATTACTTTTCAATGTACGTTTTTCCTGGGTGCTGGTTCTTTCCCATTTTATATTGAAAATAATAAAAAAAATTTCGAATTTATTTGTTGTTTTCAATATAAAACTAGAAAAAAAACTGATTCGTTCGCATTTACAGGAATAGTCCCTGCTTTTAATTATATGCGCCTAAAAAATAATAATATTTTTTGGACTTTGACACTAAATGTGTATAAATTAATCATCCCCAAATATTTTATGATGATTTAAGACTTTCGTCTTTTTATTCATAAATTTTTATGAATCACTTCTACTCCAAGGCATAGCATGTACAAGTAGGTACATTAAGTCTAAAAATAACTAAAAATATTACACATTTTTTCAATAAACTTAAACAAATGGAGTTGTTGAATATGAGCTCTGTTACAAACTATGTTAAGTAAAACATGAGCCAGTGATTAACTATTACCCAACAAACATAGACGTTTAAGAATCAAAGGACTTAAAAAATGCTCGGTCCCTATATATACATATATATATGTATATTGTGCTTTTTGACATGTATTTATCCAAAAAATTATGTGCTCATTCAGGCGATTATTTTTAAGAATATCTATAGTTCTATCATTTGGACTAAGCATGTGCCATGCAATATATATGAATAGCAATGAGCAGAAGTTGAGAAGTAATTATATCTTCTAAGAGTTTATTTAAATGTTCAAATCTAAATGTTTGCTGGGTACTGTTCGACTTATAAAATATTTATGTTTCATTAGGAACTGAACTTAGATCTCCGCTAAAAGTTTAAATATTCTTAGATTAGACATAAAAGATGCGATTGCAAAGACAAGGAAATCGATTTCTGAACACACATTTTCACGCGATTCAAAGCGATTCTTTTAAATTTTTCTAATTTAATTACTTATAATTACTAAATTATACTTCATTAAAAAGCACAGTTATTTGGTCCTTCGATCCTTTAATATAAAAAACCCTAAAAAATCTTTTAGGTACAATCCTAATATAGGTACATATTAGTATATTGCATTTTCAAAGTGTCTATGTATTTTCAAATGTAGTTCAAATATCTAAAAAGTACGTTTTATTCATCATTCAACATAAAGATGCAAAAGAAATAGTGTACAAAATGTGTAAAGATGATATAAAGATTATTAAAGCAAAAGGTGTCAATGTGTTAAATATTCATTTTGAAATATAATACATAAAACGCAATGAATAAGTGTTATGAGCAAAGTAGGAAAACGTTAAGTGTATCATGGGAAAATTCAAGAAAAATAAAAAGAAAAATCTTTAACATTACCCTAAGGTCTCTATTTACAAGGAATAATATAACAAATTATTAATCATTTTGAACAAAATGATCTTTTTACATTAGTTAATTTCAATTGTCAAAATTGACGTTTGTATCAAATCTTTAAAACTCTTTTAAAGCAACACGTAAAAAGAGTTTTAACTGTACACACTTATCTTTAATGAATCATAGAGACAGAAATCTTTTACAGTTTTACTACAAACTAACAATAAATGTTATTTCCATAAACAAAAGCTTGACCTTGCTTATTAAAACTAGTTTGTATTTTTATTTATTTAGGTTGTTTTTTCTCAAATTTCCCACTCATTATATTTAGCGTTAGATATTAAGCGTTGAGCATAGAAATCAAAAGTAGCCGACTTTAATGATACAATCTAAGCGACTGGCTACAAGCGATAAAATGGGATCATTTAAAAGATTTTGGTTGTTAGTTTTTCTTTAGTTTATGATAATTGCAGATATAAATAAAATTTTATATCTTTTGTAAATAACTTAAAGAAAATGTTACTGCTTATCTGCTCAAAAACATTTTATTTAAGGTTTTTTTTAATAAGCGCTGGTCACAGTAATTATGTCGAAAAATCGGCTTAACAGAGATGGTAACTAAGGTAATTCTTATCAATCCATAATTTTGAAATTAAACATTTGCGCAGTCCCTAAGGAAATGGACTGTTTTCAAATTTAGGATGCCAAGATGTTTTGAGTTAGTAAATTAGTGTAGTACCAATAACTAGTGCTAAAGAACTGATTTATAGAAAATTCATAATTTAGAATCACAACAATGTTCGAGAAGACGAGTCCTAAAAGAAAACATTTTAGAACTTGTTCTAAAAAAAGTTCTAGATCGAGTGCAAAGAGAACCACTTCAGATTCTTGAATAACAACCTTGGAACTAGTGATGTCGCAATTACTTCTGGAGCCGGTTCTATTGAACATTGTTTTGGTTCGACAACACTTCTAAAGAGTATTGAAGGAACTACTTTTTAGGCTGATATCAGAGTGCCTGCTACAAGCGATACGAAGCTTTGCGCTACAAACTTTTGCTTGTGTTTTCTCGCAAAAGTTTGTAGTGCAAAGATTCGCAATGCTTGTAGCAGGCACTCTGTACTCAACCTTAGACACTAGTTATACATTTGTACTGCACTAGTTCAATGGAACGCATACATGCGTTCTAGAACTAGTTGTCGAGCTAATACAATTTTTCTCATTTTATACATAGTTTTGTTTGAAATTGTTTCGTAGCCTCTTTCGATAACGATATAAGAATGAAGTAAAATCCCTTCACTATTAGAATTTGGCTCTTTTTTAATATTTTCTTGAAGCTTTTATATTAAAACTGACATAAACTATTTGAGAATTATAAAAAGAAAGTAAACAAGTGAGAGTTTTATATTCGGCTGTACCGAATCTCATATACTCACCATCAAACCTTATACCATAAAATGCTCCCCCATAAACATCAGCGTCATATTATTCATCAAATTAACTGAAGAGGATTTTATATGAGAGATAAAGTTATTTGATCGTTGACCGTTTTTAAAAAAATTTTTTAGACCAATTTTGGTTCATATCATACGTTCCTACAAATGTTTCTTATATACAATTTCATAACTGTTCACGTATTTTTAAGTCAGAAATGATCGTTAAAGTAATTTTCTTATGAACCGATCCTCAATACATTTGGTAGAGAGATTTTAACTCGTATAAAAATATATATATGTGTCGAATTTCATCGTATTTCAGGTATTGTTAAGCCAGTAATGATCGTTTATGTAATTTTTTGAAGGGGACCTTATATGGGGAGTATATATGTGGACCGATCCACATAAATTTTGATCGAGAGATTTTGGCTTCATTAAAACTTATGTGTGTCGAATTCCATCACTATACTCGTATTTTTAAGCCAGTAATGAGCGTTAAAGTCATTTTCTGAAGGGGACCTTATATGGGTTGTAGGGTCAATTATAGACCGATCAACATAAAATTTGGTAGAGTTTTTTTGGGATCAAATTTCATTGTTATACTAGTATTTCTAAGCCAGTAATGAGCGTTAAACTCATTTTTTGAAGTGGACCTTATATGGGGGGTAGGGACAACTATCGACTGATCCACATAAAACTAGATAGAGAGATTTTGGCTTCATTGAAACTTTTGCATGTCGAATTTCATAACTGTACTCGTATTTTTAAGCTAGTAATGAGCATTTAAATCATTTTTTGAAGGGGAACTTGTATGGGGGTTAGGGTCAATTATGGACCGATCCTCATAAAATTTGGTGAGAGATTTTGGATCATATGAAACTTATTTATGTCGAATTTCATCGCCATACTCGTACTTTTAAAACAGATATGCTTGTATAGTGCTCATTTTCAATACCAAACAATGCTTACATTCAGAGAATATTTGTGGAAAATTTCAATCCTCTAGCTCGTTCCGTTCGTACTCTATGGACTTTTGTGGGTCTATGACCAATATTTCGATATGTTACAAACGGAATGACAAAATCAATATACCCCCCATCTTTTTTGATGGTGGGTATAAAAAAGAAAGTATTTCTAGGTGCGAACCCATGAAACATTTCGTATAATTTACAACAGTTTTTTTATATTAGGCATATGCTTTAGGAATTAAATATTTGGGTATCCAATAGTAATATTATAAATCTTTAAAATAGACAATTTTTTGTAAGCTAAATGATTGCGATCTGGACAACCATGTGGCCAATTACAGATATAAATAAATATAAAAGCAGTGGAAGTAGATAAGTTATTGAGATAGACTCTTTTTTTCTCAAAATTACATTTTTGAATTCTTAATACATTGCAGAAAATACTTCTCTTTAAAGATCTTGTAAATGTGAAAATTTTATCAACACACATTTCGGAACTCTAAAGTTTAAAGGATTTCTTTGAATTTGGTTCTGTCTGCTATAACAGCAGAACAATCAGATGTAGAATGAAAGTACAAACTATTTAGGACTTTTAGTAAAACTTATAAACTAAGGTCCATTATTACAACTTGTCAATAACTAAATGTAGGATTTTATAATGCAGAAAACTTATTATAATTGTACTCTAGTTAGGGGATATCGATAAAGCATGAGGAGATCTTTCCGCCAGCTTATCCTCCCGTATACGAGAAACAAATTATCGGTCTATTATTACCTTTAGTTATGGGCAAGTTGAAATAATGGGTCTAAATCCATTTATAAGTTTAACTAAAACTTTTAAAGTGGGATTTCAAAAATCGACATAACATAATAGAAAAGAAAAAAGTTGTTAAAGTAACGCAAGTTTTTAATTAAGTGCGACGTAGTTTTTTAATTAATTTAATTATTATATGAGACTAAGATTAAAACACTTTTCTCAATTATTCTAATAATCCCGATTCATATCAGCTGTTTCGATTGATAGCTAATTGTCTTCATTTCGTCAATTTCCTACTGCACAGAAAGGATGACATAACTTTTATAATATTATTTCTAATTTTACAGTTCAGTAGGGGTTAATTTATAAATATTAAAAATAAAAAAAGTAGAAAACATGAAATTAAAAAGTGGCAAGTAGTAAATAGTATGTAGTTTACAAAAGTTATGAAATTTTAATAAACTATTTAATAGCAACAAAATAACAAAACAACCAACATGTATAGAAAAAAAACATTATAAGTAAAAAAAGATATAAAGACATGAACATGAACAAAATAACAACAACAACAAAATACAAAAAAAAAACATTTATTTTATGTTAAAAGTTAAATATTTCTTGGTTGAAAGCATGCATTAATTTATGTTGTTTATATTAATTATTTTCTTTTTATTATAGTATTTTCAACTAAAATTTGTTCAAGATGAAGATTTCAAAAAATATATATAAATTTTGAGACAAACATTTAACTAATACATTTAAAAAATACAGAATAAGACAGGCAGAATAGTTATATGTACAGAAGAAAATATTATTTATTAACAGGTAACAAAATTATTAAACAAACAGTGCGGGCAAAAAGTTTTTTCAAATACATTACCAACAAATTAAAAGACCCCAAATAATAAATTTATGTTTGGATTTAGAAACGTATACAGAAAGTACAAAAGACAATTTTTTTTAATAAATCTTAAACCAATATAAAAACTCACGATGCTGACAACCTGTTCATTCTGAAAAAAAGAGGAAAGAAAAAATAAAAAAATACACAAATAATAAATAAATCAAATTATGTAAAATAAATTAAAAAGGAGACACAATTATTATTATCAATTACATAAAAAATAAAAAAACAATAAATACATTTAACAATTTAATAATAATTAAGTAAAAAAACAAGCAAGTTAAACCAAAGAAATAAATTATTAATTTGCTAAACGGTTCATTAAAATCTTTGTTTATAAATGGTCCAGTGGGAAATGAAATTGTTTATGACACACTTCCTTCTACATCCTTGACTTAGTTAATTATTTTTGTTGTTTTTAAAGGTAGTGGTGTATGTATGAGTAACTGTTTTTATTCATTACCACACATTCATTAATACATAATCAATAAATCGAAATTTTCAAAATTCATTTAACTTCTTATCTTGCGGAAATAACTTCCACTCAAAATGTCTGTTAAATTTTAAGAACAGGGTGTATTTATATTTTAGATATAACAATGATATTTTACCTTTCCGTTTTAGCATTTTTATGGCTCAATTACCACAAAGTTATTTACCCGGTATTTACCAACAATTTGCCCAACTACAGGGTTAATACTGTGTAGAGTTCCATCTATATCAATTAGGTACGAAAACTTTATTACATCCACTCCTAAGACTGATCCACTAACTGGTTTATATAATAATCTAGTAACTAGAGTCTATTGCCAACTAGTACATAATAGTCAACTGACTGATCTTTAGACTAGACCATAGACTGGTTAATGGGTTAGTCTAAAGATTATTTAATAGAGTAGTCAATACATTATGAACTAGTCTATCGACTTGTCAATAGACTGGTCTCAACACTAGTCATTGAATTTGTTAATAGATTAGTCTAAAGACTAGTCAATGGAGAAGTCAACAGACTAGTCAATAGACAAATCTCTAGACCGGTTAGTCCATAGACTTCTTAATAGATTAGTCTAAATAATAGTCAAAAGAATAGTCAGCAGACAAGTCTATGGACTAAGACTTGTTTATGAACTAGTCTACAGATTAGTCCAAAGATTAGTTCATAAACTAAAGCAAAGACTAGTCAATAGATGAATTAATAGACCAGTCAATAGTTTAGTCTAAGGACTAGTCAACGGAGTAGTCAATAGACTAGACAATGGACTAGTCAATGGACCAGTCAATAGTCAAGCCTCTAGACTAGTCCATACATTAGTCAATGGAGAAGTCAACACGCATGTCTATGGAACAATCAACAGACTAGTTCATGGACTAGTCTAAAGAGTATTCCAAAAATTAGTTCACAAACTAGAGCAAAGAGTAGTCAATAGATGACTTCATAGACCAGTCCATACACTAGTATACAGACTTGTCAATAGTCTAGTCCCATGTTGCCCAAAATCGCGATTCCCTATCACGCGAGATAGGGCAAGAAATTTCTGCTGACGTTGCATTGACTCACCTACACTATAAGCTTACTTGTGTATTTTCTTATTTGAGCATGTGTTAGTTGATTATCTCTCAACTTGCAAAACAAAATCAACTCAGTTGCTGATCAGCATTTGTCGAAGTAAGATCTGTTCGCAACTTTTTTAAAATCCACACAGAAATACAACAACAAAATTTTGAGAAAGCCGAATTTATGTAGATGAATGAGAGAGCAGAGTTGATAGTTTTTTATATATGAACTTTAATGTACGCTATCTGTCAAAATCTATAATATCAATTTGACAGTTAGAATATACTTTTTAGTTTGCAGTCATTTTATTAGTACAGTTTTATTTTGGGTTACATTTTGTTCTCTGCTGCTTCACCAATACAAATTGATGTGTAACAGTATGTGTATGGGCAGCACTGGTGTAGTCTATAATTAGTCTATAGACTAGTCAATGGACTATTCCATCGACTAGACTAGTCAATAGCCTAGTCCATAGACTAGTCAATCAACTATTCTATACAGAGGGAAATGGAAATATACACTCCTGGTACCAAATTGACATTAAGGAGTTTATAATTTTTCAATAACATCCGTTCTCAAAGTATATACATACGTACGACTACACTATGTAATGTTGACAACGCAACGTTGTCAACATTGCAACAATTCGTTGTCGAAATCTAAATTTTATACACATCCGTTGTCTAAATGTTAACAAAAGTTGTAAGCAACGGATTGTTTGTCAATAGTGAGCTTACCAAGTTAGTTAACATTTAGACAAAGGATGTGTATACAATTTAGATTTCGACAATGAATTGTTGCAATGTTGTCAATATTACATAGTGTTGTCGTACGTACGTATGTATGTATGTATGTATGTATGTATGTATGTATGTATGTATGTATGTATGTATGTATGTATGTATGTATGTATGTATGTATGTATGTATGTATGTATGTATGTATGTATGTATGTATGTATGTATGTATGTATGTATGTATGTATGTATGTATGTATGTATGTATGTATGTATGTATGTATGTATGTATGTATGTATGTATGTATGTATGTATGTATGTATGTATGTATGTATGTATGTATGTATGTATGTATGTATGTATGTATGTATGTATGTATGTATGTATGTATGTATGTATGTATGTATGTATGTATGTATGTATGTATATATATACTTTGACAACGGATGGTATTGAAAACTTACAAATAGTTTATTGTCAATTTGGTACCAGGTGTATATATTTCTTTTTCCCTCTGTGTAGACTAGTCAATAGAATATCAATTATACTAGAGACCATTCAATATACTACACCACAGACTACAATAGGAAAACCAGATTCCAATTTTAAAATGACAAATCTAAAATTTAAAAAAAATTACTTAAATTATAAATATGGATATTCCTCGATAATAAAATGTAAAAATTCCATTCTTAAGAAAGTTTAAGAATAACTGGTAAACTGTTTTCTTAAAACGTTAACCAAAAACAACTTCCGTACATTCAAAAATAAAAAGTAGATGATTATAAAAAAAATTATTTTATAAATAAGTGAATGAATGACGTAATTACACAGACTGCTATAATTAAATATATTAGTAGTATTATTATTATTATTTAATTCATAGTATATGAATAAATAAAAACCGGTCTATATAAGAAATAATTCTTATCGAAAATAAAATATACACAGAAAAAAGTTTGAGCATAAATATTATGAACAGCTTTCATTGACTAAAGTTAATAGTATTTAAGAATAAGTTCCTAAATTGTATGAATTTTTTCATTTTTAAGGTATTTTCAGACTACAATACTGAGTATCAATACTTGTCAAAAATGTTTGTATCATAATACAATTTACTAGTCTAAATATAATTTGTAATTTGATTTTCAAAAATATTACTGATTTTTTTGGCATACGGTCGGTATTCATAAATTTTTTAAAACAATTCAAAAACTTTTTATTTTCATACGTATTCGGTATGTATTTTATAAATACAATAAAAAACAAACAAAAAGTGTAAAATACATTAAAAATAAGAACGAAAAGTGCATAAATAATTGAAAATTGGATAAAAAATATTACAAATATTATAGTGTAAACATAAAATGTATTTTTCGGATTGATTTTTTGAAAATGCGAATTATTTTCATAATATTTTTAATTTGAAGTGTGTTAATACTCAGTATTGTAGTCTGAAAATACCTTTATTTTTTTAAAAATAATCTAGAAGCCTTGACTTAAAAAATTAAAAATTTTCTTTCTATTTTTCTATTTGTTAAAAAATGTTTAAAATTTTCTTTGGAAAATTTTTTATTTCTTTATGATTTTTAGATTGAAAACAATGAAAATGCGCGTAACTTGCAGGATTGTCTGAAGAATGGATGTTTTGCTATCTTGTTTTCCAATATTTTTATTTATTTTTCATAAAAATTCGCTAATTATTACTATTTTATTTTCTAAAAAAATGGAACATTGGATATTTATTGCAATGTGGATATTTATTGCAATTTTTTATGAAAATCAAAGAAAATAAGTAAAAAAAAACCAAAAAGTTCATTCATGTACAAATTCATACATTTTATGAACTTTTAATATTCCGAATGAAAATGGTTTGGGAAAAAAAGTCATGTTCGATTCATACAATTTATTACAAAATTCTTTCTAGTTATGTATTATGTTTTTCTGTGTAGTAGTCAAAACAAATTAACATGCATATTCCTAAAGTCATGAACTTTTATTTTTATAAAAAAAAATAAACTTGTAACTACACGAAATAAAAGTCAACATAATTAAAAATCAATAAACGTCGCCTCTAACTAGCAGTAACCATTTGTTTGCCCAAAACCTGAACCGGGCGAAGTTTATAAGAATAAATTGTTTACGCATTTGAAAGGGATACAACTAAAGAAACCTACGATTGTTTGGGGTTAATACAAATTAAGTTTTAACTTAGTACACTTAACGCTATTTCGACTGGTCTGTAGCGGTATTATAACAAGTTTTAAATGTGTGCAGTAAGTTTCCTGTTTGAATTTCCTTTTGTCATCTTTGGCAAAAGTTTTATGTACTTTGCTCATCACGTTATAATATCCGAAATATGATTAAAATTCATACTAATACACATAATTAAAGGGTTTTTAGATATTGAATATAGAATATGCTTTCTTAAGAACTAGCCAAACGTAAAGTTACAAATCATATGTTCTGACGAAATGCCTTTTTTAAGAGTAATGTGTTTTAGAGGATCCATGACAAAACAAGAGGAGTATCTACTACAATAGAAGTAATGACCAAATCTTCTAGTTAAGATCCAGGATATTTCGCTGAGAGTAAACACAGACACAATGAGTATTTGGCATCTGGTAAACTTTCTGTCTCGGATTCCAAAGGGTGCTTTTAATACCTCGTCTACAGTAAGGCATAGATTAGATTTAGATGAGATAATCTGGGGATGAGTTCAAACATGAAAATGAGAAGTTAGTATCTACTGCAATAAGAATAAAGACCAAACAAAGCTTTTAATTAAGACCAGGGATCTTACGCTGATAGTAAACACTGACACAGTAAGGATTCTGCATCTGGTCAGCGCAGTTAGCTTTCTACCTAGAATTTCAAAGTGTGCTTCTAATATTGCTGTAGGCGAGGTACTAGCCTACAGCAATATTAGATTGAGTTATGTCAAAACTGCAAAAACAATTTGTTTCCCTGATTTTACCATACAATTGAAGTCTTCAATAGAGGTAATGCTTCTGATAAAGACCAGGGATATTGCGTTGATAGTAAACATTGACTCAATTCTGCATCTAGTCAACACAGTAAGCTTTCTATTCCGGACTCCAAAGGGTGCTTTTAGTTCCTCATGAGATAATCTATGGATGAGTTCCGATATAAAAATGAGGGGTAAGTATCTACTGCAATAGATGTAATGGCCAAAGCCACTAATTAATATTGCAGTATATTGCGTTGACAGGCAATACTGACTCAATGTTTTGGTAGTAAGCATTCATCTCGGAATCCAAAGGCGGATTGTTCATTTCCGTAGTATTGAACTTTGGACTTAAGTGAACTTGATTTTTGTCAAGCAAGTATCATTTTCGTCTACAGACTTCCAAACCGTTTTCAGCATTACCAGCGGGACCTCACATAAATTCCATATACGAGTTTGAGGTTTTAAAAGTAATAATATTTTAATATATCCTTTGCATTATCTGATGAATAGTTGGTTATATGGAGTAATAGATGTGGATAAGTACAAATCACCATAAATAATTCAAAGAATTTCTTCAAACATTAAGTTAACAACAGGGATCAATAACACGGTCTCATGGACCGTGTTATTGACTTGGTACTAGAATCTATAGTCTTGAATAATTTGCAGATAATATTGCCTAATGCGTCCTCTCCTCAAACCATTCGCAATGGATTTCTCTCCATTAATCTGATATAAACAAAGTCTCCATAATGGCTGAAAAAAAGAATGATATTTGAATCATACCGATAGTCAGCCTAAGTGGTATTAAGGGTATCTACGACATCCAATTTGATCCTTTAAAAATGTGATAGAGAAACATCCCGAACTGGGACTGTATTAGATTCCAAATCATCACAAATACGTTGTAATGATGCAGTGGCAACAGAAGTAGATACCGATAGACTTCTTGATATACCGCTTTTCTAGTGGTTTGTGATAGACTCTACGAACACTAAAAGTAGTTACTTAAAGTATAGTGAAGATTTAGTGGACAATTATATTCCTAATAAACACTACGGAACATTGCTGTACTAACTGCGGAAGGGGTTATAGTCGCTCCTTTTCTCTATCAGTCTCCTGAATTTTATGTTTCAGAAGAGGAGAAGTAATAATGGAAAACTTGCTTAGTCCTCCTAAGGCGTTATGATCCCTTTGTTCTAAGAAGAAGAAATCGTGAACACCTGCCGAGTTGGACTTATTACGCGGTAGTACTTTTACAACCACAGTGTGAGGTTAATGGAAGACTCACCACCGCCCCTTTGTTCTTCTTACACGCCGATGGCAATTTTTATGCATTTTGTGCATCTTTGACCATTGTTGCCCCGAGATGCAAAAACGTGACTTCCATTTATAACCACACAGATCACGCATGGTCTTTGTTGATTCAGCAACAGCATCTAGAGACGTAATCGGTAGACCGAAATACGAATCCACTCACTCTAGGTATACGGATGGATGAGGCCCGCATATCCTTATATCCATCCTATACACATTTGACAATAACTTATTTCTTACGCTAAGTTCCAAAGACACTTTTCTGCGGGTTATCTGTTTTCTCAGCACCGTACTTATCCCGAATTAAACACTTTACCGTGTATCAGTGGTTAGCTTGCATCTAAGCAAGTCATGAGTGCATATTGTTTCACAAGAAGATTTCTCTGGCTGTGGAATCAAACATCCACTATTAGCACTTGGAGAGAATATTAAAAATGCTATATATTAATTTTTGCATAAAATGTTAATGACTTAAGTGGTCCTAGACTGGAATTTGTTAGTGAACGAATGGGATAGCCATGAAACAGTTTGTATGACATTGCCCTTCATTCTGATTGCCACTGTCTACAATTCATTACTCTATTGCAATCAAGGCTATTAAATGAGATTGATTACAAGCTCACGCCTATTTAAATTTAACTTAATATAACTAAATAGTAGTTTAAACCCGTCAAGTGAGGCTCATATAAAGTAAGCTAATGAAACTCAAAGACAAAACCATATTAAGTTTGGGATTATAATATCGATTACTAGAGCACAGAGAGAAACCTCATTACAAATGATTGCCAACAATGAATTTATTTCTTTATTTTTTTGTTATTTCTTCATTATGTTTGCTATTTCTGCCAATGTTAATGTCAATGACCAAAATTATGTTTAAACGAATTGAAAGAAAAGAACCAACAAAATGACATTTATTTTGGCAATCACTTTTGTCATAATACACAGTTTGCCAGGCAGTTTCCACCCAGTTTGCTTTAAATTGATTTCCCCAGAATATTAAGAGATTGTAGTTTGTACAATGGTAATGATATTTAGTAAGTTTATTTCCGCTTAAAGATTTACGAAAATAATAAAATGTTTATGTACTATTTGGCAATGTAAATAAATGTACTTAAGAAGTACTGTTTGTATCTAGGAAGGTATATTATTAACTGGTAACTTGAAGGAATAAATGGATAGATAAATGGTTCGTTTGATGTTGTCAACTTAAAGACAAATTAGCATAATGTTTGTTATTTCAATATATAGTTAATTTTCTAATTGTAGTTTGGGGAAATACGTAAGTATTTTCGATATATTGACAACGCCTACATTTGTAAAAAAAATTATATAATTAAATAAAAATTTAAAGATTTGTTTCTACAGCATTAAAAATATATTTCGATTCATTAAATAAAATCTATAATGTTTAACAAATTTCTTAAAAATTTTTAAAAAATATAGATTGTTTAAATTAAATTTTCTAAATTTGTTTCGTTTATTTAAACTACCTCATTCATAGACGCTTAATAAAGTTATTTATAGTTTACTACAGGAATTTTGTGTGAAAAATGTTTCTAATAAACCATAAATACGATTAATATCGTTATGAATACGGGGTGTAAATGCTCATGTCTATGCATTTATTTTTTCTTAATTATCTTCCATAAATTTGCATTCAATGAATGTGTTCAATTTATGAATTTATTAAAACTTATTTCGAGCAAAAAACACAAACTTAAATAATAAATGAATGATATTGTTTAAGGAAATGCCGTTATCAGACAATGTACTTTTTAAGAATGAATAATATTTTAAATATTTATAAATTAAAAGATAGTAAATAAATAGTCTTTATCAAATTCCTCTTCCAAGGGAATTTTTTAATTTAATTTTTATATTATATTATGTCATATGCACATTTTGAAAAGTGATAAATCCGATATTTAAAAGAAATAGAGTAAAATATAGTAGGGAGGAACTTTTTGCAATAAAATTTAATTTAAAATTTTTCCAAAAAATATTGTAAAATAAGTTGAAAAGTTGTTTGTTTGCTCTCTAATATAAACTGAATGATATAAGTTAAAATTTGGACGAATTCAACTTTCGATATCTTTTGATTAAAATAATTGATTTTGAAGTTTAAAAGAAGAAATAAAAGAACAAATATTTAAGTGTTAAAATATAAATATAATCGGTGTTTCACCGTTTATGAGTGTCATTTCTTCAGGAGCCTTTTTTTAATTGAAATGTTTAAAAAACTCATGAAGTCTTTTATCTTTTTACACTGTGAGCACTACAATCCAAAGTACAATATATAATTTTTACTAAAGATTTCTTTAGATGACAGAAAATTATAGAAACAATGAAAATCTAATGGATACTATATTGTAAGAACCCACATTTAGAACTTATTAAATAAAGAAAAGACAATTTTTACAATAATGTAGCTATTCATATGAAAAGATGTGTGATACAGTATATTACTACTGTACCCTCGTGGGTGGGTGTAGCTTTTTAAAACTTTTATCAATATTTCCTTAATTTCCTTAATTTACTTCTAAATTTATTGCAGTTGACCTTTAAGAATTACGTACTTCTGTTTATTCCTTAATACCGAAACATAAAAAGAATACATTAATATACAGTCAATTAAATAACATACAATAAATCGACCGATATATTTATAGTTATAGTGTAGTACATCTATTTCCGTCTAAATTCCAGCATTTTCCAATCTCATTTCTTATTTATCTGTAGTTATAGTGTAGTACATCTCAATCTCATTTCTTATTTATCTGTAAATCTCGTAGTAATTTTTGGATGAGGTCGTAACTATAGAGCTGATTTGAATGCACAGAAACCTAATTTCCACAGAAACTTCGGTTACATCATCTCCAAAAACTCTGCACTGTAGGAAGACTGCTGCCCAAGAATCATTTCGGTGTACACGGATGGTTCCCATAAAAGGAGCGATCAAACTGTCTTTGGTACTACAGAATATCAAACACTGCAATCAAATCTCTTATTGGTGTATACACTAAATCCACACTAGTCCAAGAATGCCGGACACATATAAATAGAATTCTACAATCATACTCAAATGGGTACGGAGACGCGGGGATTTGATTGGCAACAAATTGGCTAAAACAAGAGCCTCAACGTCCGAGAGGGACGTCTATGTCCCTTTGCATCATATTGCTAAAAATCTGTAAAAACGAATATATAAAAGGTTCTTTGAACTTTCTCAGACAGGATGGCACAATGAGCCAACTTCTATCCTTACCAGGAAGATATGATCAAGTTTGGATAGTAAATTGTCCCCATTTTAGCAATCTTGTTGCTGTCATCACAGGACACGGTTTATTTGGAAACCATGAAAGAAGAAAATGACTTCTGCAGATGCTCGTTCATTCTCGTTCGTTCTTGGACTCGTTCGCATTCTTCCGTTTAGTTTAGTTTAGTTTAGTTTAGTTTAAAAGGGTTGTATATCAATGTATACATCCACTCGGAGACCCAATGGCCCATTGTGAATCCCTTTAATAAAGAACAAGGAGAAAACAGAAGAAAACAGAAGAAAGGAGAGATGAGAAGAGTGAGATTTTCCCTCCAAAAAGAGAACAGAAAAAAGAAGTGGTCATGGAAGGGAAATCCTTAATTGTCTATTAACTGAAAATCCAAAAAGTTCCCCTAATGAAGCCCATAATGTCGCCTAGGTTACACCCTGCTACATCTCCTAGTTCATCGTGGAATCCTTTACCTAGCCATTTCAGTCTCAGACTCTGTAATCTGGGACAGTGGCATAAAATATGCTCTACTGTCTCCAGTTCTTCTTCGTCCTCACACAACCTGCAAAAATCCTGTGTGTTACCGACCCCATTACCCCTAAAGGCTCCAATTGAGCAGTGTCCGGTTATTACCCCTACTAAAATCCTTGTACTCTTCCTGTCCAATCCTAATAGCATTCTGGTTGCTTTTGGATTTAACTTCGGCCATAGTGTCCTAGAAACCCTACAATCCAGTCTACTGTACCAGGATTGGTTGGTGGTTTTTCTGAAATATTCGGAAATTAGCCTATAGTAATGACAAATGGGGGGTTTTACCGAACTGACCCTTCTATCGAGCTCCAGATCCGAGCCCTGTCGGGCCAATTCATCTGCAATCTCATTACCCTGTATGTCACAGTGTCCCGGTACCCAACACAGCCTGAGTGTGTATAACCTGACTAACCCTTCCAGGTCTCTTTTGCAGCTGTTTACCAAGCTAGAATGTAACGTTTTACACTGCAAAGCTTTAAGAGCTGCCTGACTATCAACATAAATCGTCACTTCCGACCCCCTGGTAATGTGTGTCTTAATAATATCCACGGATTTCCATATAGCCAGGATTTCCGCTTGAAAAACGCTACATTCGTCCGGAAGTCTGTAGGACACTCTTATATTGTTGTCTACCAAATAAACCCCGGCACCTGTGCCAGAGTCCATCTTGGATCCGTCAGTGAAAACTGCACACCCCTCAAACAGTACTTCGGATCCTTCCCACTCATCCCTACTAGGAATCACTATTGAGGGTGTTACTCCGAAGTCCAGGGTCGTAACCAAATGATCAGAAATACCCTCCGTACTTCCCTCAATTCCTGTTAGACCTACCTCGTACAGTATTCTAGTGTGGCCTACCCGCTTTGGTCTTACTAGAGCTGATTCAAACAGTCTGAATAAGTTCCTAGCCGCTACACTCTCAACATATTTCTCAATTGGGAGCAGATTTAGAATAATATCCAATGCTGCTTGCGGTGTACTGCCCCTGGCACCTGTTATGCCGATAGAAGCACACCTTTGAGCCTTACTGAGTATTAATCTATAGCTGCATTTCCTCATTCCTACCCACCACACAGTACAACCATAGGTAATGATGGGCCTTACTACCGACGTGTAAATCCAATTTACCATGTCTGGTCGCAAACCCCAATTCTTACCAATAGAGTTTCTGCACGTGTAATAGGCATTGAGCCCCTTTTTAAGCCGTTCCTGTATATTCTTCTTCCAAGACAATTTTTGGTCGAGGTAGGTCCCTAGATACTTGGCTCCTTCCGATAATTTCAGTTCAACGCCGTCTAATCTCGGCAAGCTAAAACTCTCAACTTTATATTTCCTAGTGAAAAGTACTAGCTCCGTCTTAGATGGATTCACACCCAACCCATTCCTGTTTGCCCAGGTTGATAGATCACTTAGTGCTGACTGCATGACCTCACTGATTGTCGGGAGAAATTTACCTTTGACCAGTAGCACCACGTCATCCGCATAAGCGACTATCTTCCTACCTTTAGATTCAAAGATCCTTAGGATAGAGTTGACCGCCAGTAACCATAGTAGGGGAGATAACACTCCTCCTTGTGGTGTACCCCTGGTAACTCGTTTGCGAATCCTATCATCCCCTAAGGTTGAGTTGATAATTCTGCTATCAAGCATCGATACTATCCAACTCACTAGGAAATCCTGAACTCCGAGTACGACTAACGACTCTCTGATGGCCTCTATTCTAATGTTGTTAAAGGCGCCCTCTATGTCTAAAAACGCGGCTAGAGTATATTCCCTATGCTCTAAACCGTGCTCAATACAACCAACCACCTCATGTAACGCACTCTCAACCGACTTACCCTTTAGGTAGGCATGTTGAGCGTTGCTAATAAGACGGGTATCTATATTGCTCCTGAGATAAAGATCTATCAGACGTTCTAGAGTCTTCAGTATAAAAGACGATAGGCTGATAGGCCTGAAATCCTTAGGTTTCGAGTGGCATGCCCTACCGGCCTTAGGAATAAAGATTACCCTAACCTCTCTCCACCTTCTTGGAAGGTATCCCGTGAGGAGACACCTCTTGAAAATATCAGCTAGAAGTGCCAATGCGTCTTCAGGAATATTACAGAGCATGGCCGGAAAAACACCATCCGGACCCGGTGATTTATATGGGTCAAAAGTGTTCACCGCCCAGCCCAATTTGTCCCTAGTGACTATTTCATCAATATGACCAGATGAATAACTAGAAGCCCCAGGTCCTTGGACCCCCTGACTTAAGTCCCTATCATCTATATCAGCACAACCTGGGAAGTGAGTTTCCATAAGTAAAGAGAGTGTCTCTGAGCTGGACTCCGTCCACGAGTTGTCTTCACGCTGAATGTAACCTAAGGCCTTGGGGTCTTTGGCTAAAATTCTACGGAATCTAGACATCTCATTTACGTTGCCAACAGATTCACAGTAGTTCCTCCATGATATCTGCTTTGCTCTTTTGATCTCTCCCTTATACTTATTGAAACTCACTTTGTAGTTGTTCCAATCTTTTGGAAGTCTAGTAAGCTTTGCCTTATTAAACAACCTTCTAACCGTCGACCTTTGATCACGTAGTTCCCTGGTCCACCACTTAGGTTGCTTATGCCTACCCGGAAATCTCAACGGGCAGGATAGCTCATAGCTCTCCGTTAACACACTGGTAAATTTGTCTACAACCTTATCCAATTCGAGGGACCGCAGAACATTTATATCCATCTGCGAAAATCCTGACCGGACCCTGTTGTAGAATTTTAACCAGTCGGTTTTCCTACGGTCCCTAAAGGGGATGCTCGTTCATTCTCGTTCGTTCTTGGACTCGTTCGCATTCTTCCGTTGATCGCTTCGAATTTTTAGGAAAGTAAATATTTGACGATTTGTCAGAATTATAAAGTCTAAGATTGGAGAATATAAAGCACTTAATAGTTCACAAGGACGGACATTTTCTCTCACTTCCTCCACCTCTATTTTACTTACGTTCGTGCTCACTCTTAGTCCTAAACTTAAAATTTACCCTTTACTCCTTTTCTAACTTAACCCTAAAACTATTCCCCTTTCTATCTCTCTTTACAGGTATCCCAAAGGGACCAACAGGAACCAAGTGTGTGTCTTGCACCCTGAATACCTAATCCTAATGTATGTACAGCTGTGTTCAAAAAAATAGGAGTGAGACTTAAAAATAATTGTGCAGCTTAATTAAAAAAAAAACATTTACAGAAATCCAATATTTTTTCACGATATTTGTACCGTATATTATATAACCTAAGTTAGATTAATTTCCATTATTCGTAGTAAATATTAAAAATATAATATAAAAGTGTTATATTTAGATGATTTTAAGTAATTTTAATCTCAGTTCACAATTATTTCATTTAAAATCCTGAAAGAAAATGTCAGAATTAACAAAAATGAAATCTGTTCAAATATCTTGAAAATTATGAAAATATCGCGAAAAAAAATATGAAAAATCTCATGCTAATTTCATTAAAAGATTTTTTGAATACTTTAGGAAGTCAAATGTTTTAAAATTTCTTATAAAAAATAAAAATTTTAATCAAATATGATAAGCGCTTCCCATAAGCGCTTATAATTTTTTTAAAATTAATCGGATTAGAGCGTCCCAAATTAGTGAAACTAAGCCAAATTGTAGTTATTAAACATCGTGATCAATATTCAGTTAGTTCAGATCAATTTTTAAACAAATCTTTTTTGAAAAAATTTAATTTCAGATCATAAAGCATATAGTAAAACCCATAAAGTTTACTAAGTAACGCATTTAGAGGTGGTTTCATACATGGATGAATTTTTAATGCATGAACACGACAACAAATTACATTTTTTAATCTAAATGAATTCAGAAAATATATTGGAAGTCCATTAATCGAAAAATATTAAGCTCTAACCAACTTTCAAAGAAGTCGTATAATAGGAATGATTCACGATGGGTCTTGACAAAAAGGGTATGGTCGTAAAAATTGTAAAATGGTATCGTAGACCAAATGTTGCAGGTAAACATATTACCCCAAGATATGTTCTCATATTCCCAATAAACAAATTTGATAAAATGGCGGTGTTGTGGTATGAAAACATTATTGATTCCATATTGGAGGGAGGTCGTTCCATAGGAAGTAGGCCATTACATGGTTGTCGACATACTGATTCTAAAGCAAAACGTTAAAAGACTTTGCATATAACGTCTTTTAAGGTTTTCTGAATAAATAACTGCATATTTGTGGATAATCGGCCACGACATGTGTCATCAAGCCTCTCAAAACCGTTGTCGGAAAGACATTATGATCCGGAGGCTCATATACCCAAATTCTAAATAAAATCTTGACAAAAATTACTGATGCTGTACTGCCACACATTAATTAATAATATTTTAGATGAAATTCCCTTGGTTTTTGTTTTTATTTTAAAAATATTTGAACTTAAATCGAATACTTCTATTATTTTGAACAACAGATTTTGTATATAAATTTAAAAAATATATATTTTTTTAAATAAATTTCTTAAATATTTAACTATTATAAAAATTAGAGAACAAGTTATATAAATAAAATATAAAAATATTTAATTAAAAATCTAAATCTTACACTAAAAAGTTTATATTTAAAATTTTTGAAATTTTCACTCCTATTATTTTGAACGCAACTGTAAGTATAGAAGGAGGCATTTAAATGCAGCTTGAGTACCTTTGCAATGTTTGTTGTGTTTTATTGTTTCGACATTACAACGTAATGTATTCCTCTAAAATTAAGGAACTTGAATCAGACACTCGTAGATTTATTCGGAATACTTTTCTATTCTTAAGAATATTAGCCAGTGGATCGCATATTACATAGAAAACTCATTCTTTATCCGTAATGCGCGTATGTAAAACAAATACTCAGCAGATGTCTTTCCCGTCACTTGTAATTTAAGTAAATTTAAATTGAATTTCCACAAACAATACACTATCTATCCTCCTTTCTATAACCTATTTTCCTAGTTCCAACACAATTTGGAACTAAATTTTATCAAATTTAGGAACTAGTTAACAGCTACAAAATGTTCATCGTTTGTTCGAAAAAGTGGTTATCGCGGGACTCGAATCATTCAAATTAAAAGCGAATGGTTACTCAATCGATTATAATGTGGTCACATACCCACTTCAATGTACTCCCAATGATTGAAGGGTGTGAAGTTAAATTCGTCGGCCAGATACGTCCCACACCACATATGTCAAATACGTTCCACATACTATAAAATTCGTTTTCAAATGAATTAAAATTTATTTTTTAATAAAACGAGCACCAAATAAAATGTTTTTTAAGAAATAAAGTAAAATTATATTAAAATATATTCAAAAAATTAATATATAAAATAAAAATTAGTTAAAATAATTTTATACTCGTCAAATATGGTAGTAAAATATAGAATTTTCAAATGCAAAAAACAGACACTTGGAGAAGACATGAATCGGGGTACCGAAAAACTGGAAGTAGCCCAGGACCAGTTCTTTCCAAAAATGTATAGTTTATATGCAATTCCAGCTCTGGATAATTTTGACGATTTTTTGAAAAATCATCAGATTTTGCCGAAAATTGAGGAATTTTCAGGTGGCTCCAAAGAGCATTTGGAGAAGACATGAATCGGGGTACCGAAAAACTGGAAGTAGCCCAGGACTAGTTCTTTCCAAAAATGTATAGTTTATATGCAATTCCAGCTCTGGATAATTTTGACGATTTTTTGAAAAATCATCAAATTTTGCCAAAAATAGTGGAATTTTCAAGTGGCTCCAAAGAGCATTTGGAGAAGACATGAATCGGGGTACCGAAAAACTGGAAGTAGCCCAGGACTAGTTCATTCCAAAAATGTATACTTTATATGTAATTCCAGCTCTGGATAATTTTGACGATTTTTTGAAAAATCATCAAATTTTGCCAAAAATAGTGGAATTTTCAAGTGGATCCAACGGGCATTTGGAGAAGACATGAATCGGGTTACCGAAAAACTGGAAGTAGCCCAGGACTAGTTCTTTCCAAAAATATATAGTTTATATGCAATTCCAGCTCTGGATAATTTTGACGAATTTTTGAAAAATCATCAAATTTTGCCAAAAATAGTGGAATTTTCAAGTGGCTCCAAAGAGCATTTGGAGAAGACATGAATCGGGGTACCGAAAAACTGGAAGTAGCCCAGGACTAGTTCTTTCCAAAAATGTATAGTTTATATGCAATTCCAGCTCTGGATAATTTTGACGATTTTTTGAAAAATCATCAAATTTTGCCAAAAATAGTGGAATTTTCAAGTGGCTCCAAAGAGCATTTGGAGAAGACATGAATCGGGGTACCGAAAAACTGGAAGTTGCCCAGGACTAGTTCTTTCCAAAAATGTATAGTTTATATGCAATTCCAGCTCTGGATAATTTTGACGATTTTTTGAAAAATCATCAAATTTTGGCAAAAATAGTTGAATTTTCAAGTGGCTCCAAAGAGCATTTGGAGAAGACATGAATTGGGGTACCGAAAAACTGGAAGTAGCCCAGGACTAGTTCTTTCCAAAAATGTATAGTTTATATGCAATTCCAGCTCTGGATAATTTTGACGATTTTTTGAAAAATCACCAAATTTTGCCAAAAATAGTGGAATTTTCAAGTGGCTCCAAAGAGCATTTGGAGAAGACATGAATTGGGGTACCGAAAAACTGGAAGTAGCCCAGGACTAGTTCTTCTTAAAAATATATAGTTTATATGCAATTCCAGCTCTGGATAATTTTGACGAATTTTTGAAAAATCATCAAATTTTGCCAAAAATAGTGGAATTTTCAAGTGGCTCCAAAGAGCATTTGGAGAAGACATGAATCGGGGTACCGAAAAACTGAAAGTAGCCCAGGACTAGTTCTTTCCAAAAATATATAGTTTATATGCAATTCCAGCTCTGGATAATTTTGACGAATTTTTGAAAAATCATCAAATTTTGCCAAAAGTAGTGGAATTTTCAAGTGGATCCAACGGGCATTTGGAGAAGACATGAATCGGGGTACCGAAAAACTGGAAGTAGCCCAGGACTAGTTCTTTCCAAAAATGTATAGTTTATATGCAATTCCAGCTCTGGATAATTTTGACGAATTTTTGAAAAATCATCAAATTTTGCCAAAAATAGTGGAATTTTCATGTGGCTCCAAAGAGCATTTGGAGAAGACATGAATCGGGGTACCGAAAAACTGGAAGTAGCCCAGGACTAGTTCATTCCAAAAATGTATACTTTATATGTAATTCCAGCTCTGGATAATTTTGACGATTTTTTGAAAAATCATCAAATTTTGCCAAAAATAGTGGAATTTTCAAGTGGATCCAACGGGCATTTGGAGAAGACATGAATCGGGTTACCGAAAAACTGGAAGTAGCCCAGGACTAGTTCTTTCCAAAAATATATAGTTTATATGCAATTCCAGCTCTGGATAATTTTGACGAATTTTTGAAAAATCATCAAATTTTGCCAAAAATAGTGGAATTTTCAAGTGGCTCCAAAGAGCATTTGGAGAAGACATGAATCGGGGTACCGAAAAACTGGAAGTAGCCCAGGACTAGTTCATTCCAAAAATGTATACTTTATATGTAATTCCAGCTCTGGATAATTTTGACGATTTTTTGAAAAATCATCAAATTTTGCCAAAAATAGTGGAATTTTCAAGTGGATCCAACGGGCATTTGGAGAAGACATGAATCGGGTTACCGAAAAACTGGAAGTAGCCCAGGACTAGTTCTTTCCAAAAATATATAGTTTATATGCAATTCCAGCTCTGGATAATTTTGACGAATTTTTGAAAAATCATCAAATTTTGCCAAAAATAGTGGAATTTTCAAGTGGCTCCAAAGAGCATTTGGAGAAGACATGAATTGGGGTACCGAAAAACTGGAAGTAGCCCAGGACTAGTTCTTTCCAAAAATGTATAGTTTATATGCAATTCCAGCTCTGGATAATTTTGACGATTTTTTGAAAAATCACCAAATTTTGCCAAAAATAGTGGAATTTTCAAGTGGCTCCAAAGAGCATTTGGAGAAGACATGAATTGGGGTACCGAAAAACTGGAAGTAGCCCAGGACTAGTTCTTCTTAAAAATATATAGTTTATATGCAATTCCAGCTCTGGATAATTTTGACGAATTTTTGAAAAATCATCAAATTTTGCCAAAAGTAGTGGAATTTTCAAGTGGATCCAACGGGCATTTGGAGAAGACATGAATCGGGGTACCGAAAAACTGGAAGTAGCCCAGGACTAGTTCTTTCCAAAAATGTATAGTTTATATGCAATTCCAGCTCTGGATAATTTTGACGATTTTTTGAAAAATCACCAAATTTTGCCAAAAATAGTGGAATTTTCAAGTGGCTCCAAAGAGCATTTGGAGAAGACATGAATTGGGGTACCGAAAAACTGGAAGTAGCCCAGGACTAGTTCTTCTTAAAAATATATAGTTTATATGCAATTCCAGCTCTGGATAATTTTGACGAATTTTTGAAAAATCATCAAATTTTGCCAAAAGTAGTGGAATTTTCAAGTGGATCCAACGGGCATTTGGAGAAGACATGAATCGGGGTACCGAAAAACTGGAAGTAGCCCGGGACTGGTTCTTTCCAAAAATGTATAGTTTATATGCAATTCCAGCTCTGGATAATTTTGACGATTTTTTGAAGAATCATCAAATTTTGCGTAAAATGTAGGTAGTTTCAGGTCGATACTATTATTCTTATTATGAAAAATATTTAAAAAATCAACTTCTGTTGTTCAGTATTTGATTTGAATTTTCGTTAACAGTTTTTACGTATAAATAAAATACTTTCAATAAAAAATAAACATTTCTTTCATATTGTTTTTCACTTTTGTTAATATTAAATATCACTCAATGAACTCTTTTTAAAGAATTATCTTGACGGTAGTTCATAATTTTATTTTGTGAATAAATAATGAGAGTGATGGAGGTAGCAAAATATTGTTGTAAGTTTTCCATGAAAATTATGCATATTTTATTGCTTCGCTGCCAATAGGTTTGATGGTTTTGGGCGCTGTTAAGTTGTTGTTGGGATAGCCGTTTTTTATATATGATTTCTGTAATTTTTTTATGACAGCACGATTTTTTTCTTGTGTTTTTTATATTCTCAGGTACTAATAATGTAAAAGTAGAGTCCCTTCGACTCTACTTGACCGCGCTAGTTGACTACCACGATAACCATTCTCAGGTAATATTTTTCGTATTCGTTGTGAAAATTGAAAAAACTCTACAATAAGTCAAAAAATGAAGCAATTATTTGAGAAAATTCGCAAAATGTCGATTCTTTTATTGATCGTTTATAACAACACAAGTGTTGAGGATCGAAAGGTAATTTTTGTACGTTTGTATGAATGTATTTTATGATTTTGTGTAACATATGCTTTTTATGTTTTTTCAAAAAATTTTTGGAAAGAACTAGTCCTGGGCTACTTCCAGTTTTTCGGTACCCCGATTCATGTCTTCTCCAAATGCTCTTTGGAGCCACCTGAAAATTCCACTATTTTTGGCAAAATTTGACGATTTTTCAAAAATTCGTCAAAATTATCCAGAGCTGGAATTGCATATAAACTATACATTTTTGGAAAGAACTAGTCCTGGGCAACTTCCAGTTTTTCGGTACCCCGATTCATGTCTTCTCCAAATGCTCTTTGGAGCCACTTGAAAATTCAACTATTTTTGCCAAAATTTGATGATTTTTCAAAAAATCGTCAAAATTATCCAGAGCTGGAATTGCATATAAACTATATATTTTTAAGAAGAACTAGTCCTGGGCTACTTCTAGTTTTTCGGTACCCCAATTCATGTCTTCTCCAAATGCTCTTTGGAGCCACTTGAAAATTCCACTATTTTTGGCAAAATTTGGTGATTTTTCAAAAAATCGTCAAAATTATCCAGAGCTGGAATTGCATATAAACTATACATTTTTGGAAAGAACTAGTCCTGGGCTACTTCCAGTTTTTCGGTACCCCAATTCATGTCTTCTCCAAATGCTCTTTGGAGCCACTTGAAAATTCAACTATTTTTGCCAAAATTTGATGATTTTTCAAAAAATCGTCAAAATTATCCAGAGCTGGAATTGCATATAAACTATATATTTTTGGAAAGAACTAGTCCTGGGCTACTTTCAGTTTTTCGGTACCCCGATTCATGTCTTCTCCAAATGCTCTTTGGAGCCACTTGAAAATTCCACTATTTTTGGCAAAATTTGATGATTTTTCAAAAATTCGTCAAAATTATCCAGAGCTGGAATTGCATATAAACTATATATTTTTAAGAAGAACTAGTCCTGGGCTACTTCCAGTTTTTCGGTACCCCAATTCATGTCTTCTCCAAATGCTCTTTGGAGCCACTTGAAAATTCCACTATTTTTGGCAAAATTTGGTGATTTTTCAAAAAATCGTCAAAATTATCCAGAGCTGGAATTGCATATAAACTATACATTTTTGGAAAGAACTAGTCCTGGGCTACTTCCAGTTTTTCGGTACCCCAATTCATGTCTTCTCCAAATGCTCTTTGGAGCCACTTGAAAATTCAACTATTTTTGCCAAAATTTGACGATTTTTCAAAAAATCGTCAAAATTATCCAGAGCTGGAATTGCATATAAACTATACATTTTTGGAAAGAACTAGTCCTGGGCAACTTCCAGTTTTTCGGTACCCCGATTCATGTCTTCTCCAAATGCTCTTTGGAGCCACTTGAAAATTCCACTATTTTTGGCAAAATTTGATGATTTTTCAAAAAATCGTCAAAATTATCCAGAGCTGGAATTGCATATAAACTATACATTTTTGGAAAGAACTAGTCCTGGGCTACTTCCAGTTTTTCGGTACCCCGATTCATGTCTTCTCCAAATGCTCTTTGGAGCCACTTGAAAATTCCACTATTTTTGGCAAAATTTGATGATTTTTCAAAAATTCGTCAAAATTATCCAGAGCTGGAATTGCATATAAACTATATATTTTTGGAAAGAACTAGTCCTGGGCTACTTCCAGTTTTTCGGTAACCCGATTCATGTCTTCTCCAAATGCCCGTTGGATCCACTTGAAAATTCCACTATTTTTGGCAAAATTTGATGATTTTTCAAAAAATCGTCAAAATTATCCAGAGCTGGAATTACATATAAAGTATACATTTTTGGAATGAACTAGTCCTGGGCTACTTCCAGTTTTTCGGTACCCCGATTCATGTCTTCTCCAAATGCTCTTTGGAGCCACATGAAAATTCCACTATTTTTGGCAAAATTTGATGATTTTTCAAAAATTCGTCAAAATTATCCAGAGCTGGAATTGCATATAAACTATACATTTTTGGAAAGAACTAGTCCTGGGCTACTTCCAGTTTTTCGGTACCCCGATTCATGTCTTCTCCAAATGCCCGTTGGATCCACTTGAAAATTCCACTACTTTTGGCAAAATTTGATGATTTTTCAAAAATTCGTCAAAATTATCCAGAGCTGGAATTGCATATAAACTATATATTTTTGGAAAGAACTAGTCCTGGGCTACTTTCAGTTTTTCGGTACCCCGATTCATGTCTTCTCCAAATGCTCTTTGGAGCCACTTGAAAATTCCACTATTTTTGGCAAAATTTGATGATTTTTCAAAAATTCGTCAAAATTATCCAGAGCTGGAATTGCATATAAACTATATATTTTTAAGAAGAACTAGTCCTGGGCTACTTCCAGTTTTTCGGTACCCCAATTCATGTCTTCTCCAAATGCTCTTTGGAGCCACTTGAAAATTCCACTATTTTTGGCAAAATTTGGTGATTTTTCAAAAAATCGTCAAAATTATCCAGAGCTGGAATTGCATATAAACTATACATTTTTGGAAAGAACTAGTCCTGGGCTACTTCCAGTTTTTCGGTACCCCAATTCATGTCTTCTCCAAATGCTCTTTGGAGCCACTTGAAAATTCAACTATTTTTGCCAAAATTTGATGATTTTTCAAAAAATCGTCAAAATTATCCAGAGCTGGAATTGCATATAAACTATACATTTTTGGAAAGAACTAGTCCTGGGCAACTTCCAGTTTTTCGGTACCCCGATTCATGTCTTCTCCAAATGCTCTTTGGAGCCACTTGAAAATTCCACTATTTTTGGCAAAATTTGATGATTTTTCAAAAAATCGTCAAAATTATCCAGAGCTGGAATTGCATATAAACTATACATTTTTGGAAAGAACTAGTCCTGGGCTACTTCCAGTTTTTCGGTACCCCGATTCATGTCTTCTCCAAATGCTCTTTGGAGCCACTTGAAAATTCCACTATTTTTGGCAAAATTTGATGATTTTTCAAAAATTCGTCAAAATTATCCAGAGCTGGAATTGCATATAAACTATATATTTTTGGAAAGAACTAGTCCTGGGCTACTTCCAGTTTTTCGGTAACCCGATTCATGTCTTCTCCAAATGCCCGTTGGATCCACTTGAAAATTCCACTATTTTTGGCAAAATTTGATGATTTTTCAAAAAATCGTCAAAATTATCCAGAGCTGGAATTACATATAAAGTATACATTTTTGGAATGAACTAGTCCTGGGCTACTTCCAGTTTTTCGGTACCCCGATTCATGTCTTCTCCAAATGCTCTTTGGAGCCACATGAAAATTCCACTATTTTTGGCAAAATTTGATGATTTTTCAAAAATTCGTCAAAATTATCCAGAGCTGGAATTGCATATAAACTATACATTTTTGGAAAGAACTAGTCCTGGGCTACTTCCAGTTTTTCGGTACCCCGATTCATGTCTTCTCCAAATGCCCGTTGGATCCACTTGAAAATTCCACTACTTTTGGCAAAATTTGATGATTTTTCAAAAATTCGTCAAAATTATCCAGAGCTGGAATTGCATATAAACTATATATTTTTGGAAAGAACTAGTCCTGGGCTACTTTCAGTTTTTCGGTACCCCGATTCATGTCTTCTCCAAATGCTCTTTGGAGCCACTTGAAAATTCCACTATTTTTGGCAAAATTTGATGATTTTTCAAAAATTCGTCAAAATTATCCAGAGCTGGAATTGCATATAAACTATATATTTTTGTAAAGAACTAGTCCTGGGCTACTTCCAGTTTTTCGGTACCCCGATTCATGTCTTCTCCAAATGCTCTTTGGAGCCACTTGAAAATTCCATTATTTTTGGCAAAATTTGATGATTTTTCAAAAAATTCGTCAAAATTATCCAGAGCTGGAATTGCATACAAACTATATGTTTTTGGAAAGAACTAGTCCTGGGCTACTTCCACTCTGCCGGTACCCCGATTCATGTCTTCTCCAAGTGTCTGTTGTTTGCATTTGAAAATTCTATATTTTACTACCATATTTGACGAGTATAAAATTATTTTAACTAATTTTTATTTTATATATTAATTTTTTGAATATATTTTAATATAATTTTACTTTATTTCTTAAAAAACATATTATTTGGTGCTCGTTTTATTAAAAAATAAATTTTAATTCATTTGAAAACGAATTTTATAGTATGTGGAACGTATTTGACATATGTGGTGTGGGACGTATCTGGCCGACGAATTTAACTTCACACCCTTCAATGATTGAGTGTACCAAAAACATTACTAAACGTTATGCTAAAAAAAAGTTGAGTGCAAAGTAGTGGACTTTCCTTAATAGCAAGCTTTAATGGAAAGAAAATACTCAGGAAAGGATAAAAAAGGAACACAATGTCTACTAGACATGTAATAATTCTATGGGAAAGAATTGAGGTCTGCAACCAGATATGGTAAATTGGAATTACTCATCGGTTGTTAGGTCTATTCTAACTTATTATTGTATTATCTTTTGCGAGACATTTACTGGAAAATGGTCATTAAAGCTCACATGTGTGCCTCTCTTGGCATTACTGGTACCATTAGTAGTAATCTCTCTACAAGCGGCCTTAGTTATCATTCTTTACCTGTCACCTATTGAACATTATGAGTCTTCGTAAGTCAAATCTTCGCGCGACATTTCTTCGACTGGGTTTTTAGAAAGATTCATTGACAATTCTTTCTTTAGGCAGTGTATTCTTTAGAACTTACATGTTGAAACCTTTTAAGAATCGACATGTTTCTGCTCTCCTCTTTATTTATCTTCTTTTTGTATTTTATATTGTTTTGCTTTCAAATCGGAATGATTTTGTCATTCGGCATTATAAAATTGATCGCGTAACTAATTGAATTCTAAGATAATCTAGCCGTCTGTCTTTCGGACGTTTGGTATATATGTATATAGAAAATACGTAGAATCGGTTTATATTTAAGCACCCATGTTAGATCCCATTCAAAACATGGCTATCACCTACATTACTGCCTTAAAAATTGTACTGATAAATATACAGTCCAGTCGTACAAGTACTATAATGATTTCTGCAGACAGACTGATAGACATACAAATGAGGCTACAAATTATCTTTATGAACTGAATTATCTATTAAAGAACTAGTTCCCAAAACTCCACAGATCATGTTCCAAAAAATGAACCCAAAAATGTTTACCAAATAATCTATTAAATCCATGAGGTCTTAAGCTAACTGTGGAACAAATACCAATTTCCTTGACTATGATTTTGTAAAATTGCTTATTTGCAATTTTTTGCATTTAAAAATTTACATTTTAATTGAAAAAGTAAACTTTGGATCAAGAATTCTACAACTAAGATGTATGAAAAAGTAAAATATTTACACAGTTTTAATTACCTGCTATGGAACTTTTTTTTGCTAAGAAACTAATTTAAAAGAACAGGAAGTAAAACGTAAAAAATTAAAACGTTATACCAACCTTTTCGGACATCACCATATTGTTATCATCGGTGCCATATACGGTCTCAGCACCAGGCTGAGGACCCCGATTGTTGAGTAAAGTGTCGTCGTTGTCCATTTTGATGTGTATATTATTATTGTTGTTAATTTTGTTGTCTATAATTTTGTTATTTTTGCAAAATCACTTGTCACTATTTTTGGTTTTTGTTTTTGACCACCTCCTCTCATACAAGTCACTCACTTGTGTAAACACACACGCTCGCACACGTTTCTTCGGCGTATGTGCCTTTGTTTGGGGAAGTGTGTAAACAGAGTGGAGCAGCACAAGAGAGCAGAGAAGGGATGTTGCAGCAATGTACAAGAATAAAACAATACACTTTCATACACTCATATATGGGGATAGAAAATGCACAAGTGTATAAAAAATAAACGAATTTTACAAACAACCCCTTGTCAAAAACCAATTTATTTTATTTTCGTTTCTCTTTTGTATTTCTCTGTTATATTTTGGTATTGAAATCACATAAACACACACTCACTGGCAGACAGGCACTACTAGGAGCTTTATGCCCTGTTTTATATTACTAATTATGATTTATTTTATTTATTATTTTATAAATTTCAATTAATTTAACACTATTTTTTGTTGATTTTTGTTTTAACACCTTTTTTTCTTCGTCATTTTTTCATGCCAATTATTTTTCTTCACTTGCTGACGAATCTTTTTCTATTAAACTTTGTTGCTGTTGTTGTCAAATTCAAGGTAGTTAAAGATAGATTTTTTCCAACTGCTATGTGTGTTGTGCTCTATTGGTATTGTGGATATTTTTTGGGGTGAGAAGAAAAAAAATTATGACTAGATTTTCTTTTTGCAAATTTTCGTTTTATTTATTTATATTTCATCTTAAATTTTATTGCACTTTATAGCTGTGACGTTTAACTATCATTTTTAAAACACTTTTGTAAAAATTTCTTTAATATTTCTTATTATTTTAACATTTATAATAAATATTTCTTCGCAGATACCCGTATGACGTGAAAAATTTTCTTGGTGTGTAATCAGAAACCTGCGACGACAAACATTAAAGACGACGGCGGCTGTCATTTAAAATTTTGTCGGCGTCTTAAAATGGACTGTAAGCCGGCTATGTTTTCAGTTGTATTTTAAATTTGTTTAACGATATTAAAAGCAGGGATTGAAAATTATTTTAATTTATGTTTTGTGAATATAGGAATGGAAATTAAAGGTACATTTTTCGCCATTCTTTATAGTAGGACATTTAGGTACGGCAATGTTTTATCCCATTTCATGATTAACAGTAATGACTTGTTTTCGCAGACATTTGTATGGAATCAAAATTGAATCCTGCCTAAATATTGCCCATTTTCAACAAACATGGAGTATACTGAGCCACATTTAGTAATTCTAATTTTAGAACTATAAACTTCATATTATTTATGTATATGTTCATAATAAGAGTTAGATTCACCCCACCAAAAAAGAGGCGGTTTAATCATGTTACGTGTATTAAAGTTTTTACCATAAACTTTAATATTTGTTATGATAACCATGCCTACAACAAAACATTTCGCCTACTTTTCATAATTTTTGGTTTGTTAATAATTAAGTAAAACCGATTGATATAAAACAATACACATTTATAACTCTGACTTTTTAAACATTATAGTGTAAATTTTTTTTGCAAACTTTAATACAAATAGTTTAGTTGTATTTGTTAAGCTTAGTGCTGATTTTAGTGCCCATATTCATTTTAAGATTATTAATAATGAAAACCCGTTTTTTCTGATATCCGATTTTTCCATGCTACTAGAAGTCTTAGGTCTCTTTTGTATAAAAATCCCGAAAATCGAACAATTTTTTTTTTACCTTTGTCGTTCTAGATTGGGCAAATGTGTCACTGTTCAGATGCTGGATTCTTCTCTTGTTTTATTTCGCAGAGATTATTTTTCCAATAATCGATGTCAAAATTAGATTTCAATATAAAGTTGTTAGTATGGAATCGTTTACAATATAATTTTTACAGCAACAATCGATCGAAAAATCGATCAATGTCCATTTACCATTGACTACACCATTTCAAGTTTAAATTGAGGAAACAGAAATTCATATTGAGAATTAAAAATTTGAATTTGGAAAATTATTTAGAAACTTAAATTAGTATTGAAATCAATTGGTTATTTCTCAAAAAAACAGTTCGAATTCCAAATTTTAATTTATTTTTTCTTAATACTAATTTTGATTTCTAAATTTAATTTTGTTTGGCGTAGTTAGTTTATCTTTTCGTTTTATAAAAGTTGTAGTTTTATTTCGAAACTCTTCATTGTAAGACCTACGATAGGCACCTATTTATTGTCGTAGTAGCAACATGCTAAATGTATCTGATCCATTAAAATTTGAACAACACACTTTTCTTAAACAATAGGTATAAACAATTTTACTTTTTGAATGCACTTTTAAAATTCAGAATATTTAATAATAAGTTTTCATAAAAACCATTTTTTGCAAAATTTTTGTGTTCACAATTTTTTTTTATATTTATAAAAAAACTGAATACAAAAAAAGCACATTTTATGGAAATGTTTCATTAAAAATTAAGCATTAAATAAAATATAAGAAAAATGCTTTCTTAAAAAACAATATAAAAAAACTTTAAAATAAAATTATAAACATTTCCTTATTGCTGCAGATGACGCTCCCGTTTCCAAGTGTTTCCGAACATGATTTAATAAAGTGGTTAACAAAGCTAACATTTTTTTGTACAAAATTTTTTTTTTTTAACAAAAATGTTATTTAAACTATGGATATTTACAATTACTCTGAAACCACTTGATCGGCTTTAATTAATATGCCTTAAACTAAATCTGCTCCTCTTACACTGGACTCAAAAGATGACTTAACACGTTAAAACATTTTTCCTAGTTTGTTTAGATGTAAGATGTTTGTTTGTTGAGGAATATTGTTGTTGGGTTTTGGGCTAGGAATTGTGTTTTATTCCTTGGAAGCCATATGACCCATTAGATTACTGGTGAATTTCTCAATTTTCTTTAAATCGGGCATGTTTTCAGCTTTATATTGTATGCACTGCAAGTGGAAGAGTTTTAAATTAATAAGTATTCTATGGAAGCCCTTAACCACAACAAAAACAACAACAATTTGCACTTACTTTAACATTGTCCGTCATTTTCATGAGTATGTGTCCCTTTGTATGCACATATTTCATGGTGTAGCGGCATCCCATGGGATTAGCCATGTACATATTTTCGGCAGCAATTTCGAAATCTTCCCAGTTCTTTACAAACACCATTTTAAATTATTTAGTTATTTAGAAAAATTAAAAACTTTAAATATTTTCGAAAGCTAAAAATTCCCTGCGTTCTTCTTTTGTGTGTGTGTCGTGTTGTTCAATGTGTCATTTTTGACAGTTTGTTTTGTGCTCGATTTTCTCTGACGTGACAATTATTTGATAAATTTACAGCTGCTGCCATCTGTTTGTGGCAATTTATTTAAGGTTTTGCCTAAAGTTATATTGCAGCCTTTGCAGACGTATTTACACTACTGTTGGATGTAGCATTTCTTATGTAAGGTGGATGTCTGTACTGTGATAAGGTTTATGAATTCGCTAAATTCTTTAAAGACATCAAAAATTAAAAATAAAAAAATTACATACTTTTAAAAAATTTTTAAAATCAATTATCAATTAGGATAAAAATTTTTAGAAATGTTATCTTACAATGAACCAAACTTTAATTTTCGGTGGGAACATCAGTACCTTGTTTTTTCTTAAAAAATTACTGAAATACTATTGAATAATTTTGTTATTTATACCTTTTTATTGCCCTACACCTTTCTAGATGATCAGGGTAGGAATTACGCATTTGTTATTTTTATAATAAATTAAATCACCTAAAATAATATATTGAATTTATATTAAGAAATATCTGAGAAGCCCTGAAATTGTGGGTCTATCACTTTTTTATCTGAAATTGTGGGTCTGTCACTTTTTTTATCTAGGATGTTCTTAAATATATATGACTATAAAAAGTTATCATGAAATTGTGGGTCTATCACTTTTTTATCTGAAATTGTGGGTCTATCACTTTTTTTTATCTAGGATGTTCTTAAATATATATGACTATAAAAAGTTATCATTCTTAAAACTTAATTTTCAAAATACATAATAGTGGATTTTTAAAAATCTATTAGAATTATGTACTCCTTTCAAAGGTTGAACTTTATACGAATAATGACTGTAAGAATTTGTTTGTACTTCGATCTACTGGATCTGAAGAACTTTTTTTATGTTTACCATGTACTTCTTTCGTATGTTGGACTTTATGAGCACTTGTTTTATTGGTAGCGTCAACAACTTTCGAAGATTGTACTTTATAAGAACTCGTTTTCTCTGAAGTGTGTATACCCTTTCGGATTTCCGTAAACAATTGACTAACCATTCCTTTAAAGTCCGTACTTATTTGAACATTACCAAAATTACCGGTTCCATTTATAATATTCTGTTAAAATAGAGAAACAAAATTAAAAATTGAATTGAAAATGATTTCTTCCATATGTATATTAAACCTACCTTTGCAGTGCCCTCAAGACCAGCAGCCATTAGTGTGCTAAGAATACTGCCAATGATAAAAATTGTTGCAAAAATTTTCATTTTTCCGTTTTTTTTTTTAACTGAATAGTTGCACAGCACTTTATTTTACAGTTATAACAGTTTATGTTTATTTACAAATTATATTTTTATGTCATCAATACGAACTGCACCTTTAAAGGATAAATCTGACAATGATAGTATTTACAAACTTCTGCACACTCAAGATAATGAGTAAAAGCGATGGGCATGAACAATAGAAATATTTATTTTAGAAAAAACCGCATCATTAGTTTAAGTTTCTTCGGATTACTATAGATGATTAAAATAAATAAATATGCATAGTTTTCATACTTTATAATTCTATAGTGGGAATATAGTATGTATGTCTGAGCTAAAAATTGTAAAATCCTACAATAATGATGATTCACAAAGCACCAATTTGGTTAGTCTAGTCTATAGTCTAGTCTATAGTCTAGTCTATAGTCTAGTCTATAGTCTAGTCTATAGTCTAGTCTATAGTCTAGTCTATAGTCTAGTCTAGTCTATAGTCTAGTCTAGTCTAGTCTATAGTCTAGTCTATAGTCTAGTCTATAGTCTAGTCTATAGTCTAGTCTATAGTCTAGTCTATAGTCTAGTCTATAGTCTAGTCTATAGTCTAGTCTATAGTCTAGTCTATAGTCTAGTCTATAGTCTAGTCTATAGTCTAGTCTATAGTCTAGTCTATAGTCTTAGTCTCTAGTCTAGTCTATAGTCTAGTCTATAGTCTAGTCTATAGTCTAGTCTAGTAGTCTAGTCTAAGATTCTAGTCTATAGTCTAGTACTATAGTCTAGTCTATAGTCTAGTCTATAGTCTAGTCTATAGTCTAGTCTATAGTCTAGTCTATAGTCTAGTCTATAGTCTAGTCTATAGTCTAGTCATAGTCTAGTCTATAGTCTAGTCTATAGTCTAGTCTATGTCTAGTCTATAGTCTAGTCTATAGTCTAGTCTATAGTCTAGTCTAGTCTAGTAGTCTAGTCTATAGTCTAGTCTATAGTCTAGTCTATAGTCTAGTCTATAAGTCTAGTCTATAGTCTAGTCTATAGTCTATTCTATAGTCTAGTCTATAGTCTAGTCTATAGTCTAGTCTATAGTCTAGTCTATAGTCTAGTCTATAGTCTAGTCTATAGTCTAGTCTATAGTCTAGTCTATAGTCTAGTCTATAGTCTAGTCTATAGTCTAGTCTATAGTCTAGTCTATAGTCTAGTCTATAGTCTAGTCTATAGTCTAGTCTATAGTCTAGTCTATAGTCTAGTCTATAGTCTAGTCTATAGTCTAGTCTATAGTCTAGTCTATAGTCTAGTCTATAGTCTAGTCTATAGTCTAGTCTATAGTCTAGTCTATAGTCTAGTCTATAGTCTAGTCTATAGTCTAGTCTATAGTCTAGTCTAGTCTATCTATAGTCTAGTCTATAGTCTAGTCTATAGTCTAGTCTATAGTCTAGTCTATAGTCTAGTCTATAGTCTAGTCTATAGTCTAGTCTATAGTCTAGTCTATAGTCTAGTCTATAGTCTAGTCTATAGTCTAGTCTATAGTCTAGTCTATAGTCTAGTCTATAGTCTAGTCTATAGTCTAGTCTATAGTCTAGTCTATAGTCTAGTCTATAGTCTAGTCTATAGTCTAGTCTATAGTCTAGTCTATAGTCTAGTCTATAGTCTAGTCTATAGTCTAGTCTATAGTCTAGTCTATAGTCTAGTCTAGTCTATAGTCTAGTCTATAGTCTAGTCTATAGTCTAGTCTATAGTCTAGTCTATAGTCTAGTCTATAGTCTAGTCTATAGTCTAGTCTATAGTCTAGTCTATAGTCTAGTCTATAGTCTAGTCTATAGTCTAGTCTATAGTCTAGTCTATAGTCCTAGTCTATAGTCTAGTCTATAGTCTAGTCTATAGTCTAGTCTATAGACTAACTATAGACTAGACTATAGTCTAGTCTATAGTCTAGTCTATAGATCTAGTCTATAGTCTAGTTTATAGTCTAGTCTATAGCCTAGTCTATAGTCTAGTCTTATAGTATAGTCTATAGTCTAGTCTATAGTCTAGTCTATAGTCTAGTCTATAGTCTAGTCTATAGTCTAGTCTATAGTCTAGTCTATAGTCTAGTCTATAGTCTAGTCTATAGTCTAGTCTATAGTCTAGTCTATAGTCTAGTCTATAGTCTAGACTAGTCTAGTCTATAGTCTAGTCTATAGTCTAGTCTATAGTCCTAGTCTATAGTCTAGTCTATAGTCTGTCTATAGTCTAGTCTATAGTTTAGTCTATAGTCTAGTCTATAGTCTAGTCTATAGTTTAGTCTATAGTCTAGTCTATAGTCTAGTCTATAGTATAGTCTATAGTCTAGTCTATAGTCTAGTCTATAGTCTAGTCTATAGTCTAGTCTATAGTCTAGTCTATAGTCTAGTCTATAGTCTAGTCTATAGTCTAGTCTATAGTCTAGTCTATAGTCTAGTCTATAGTCTAGTCTATAGTCTAGTCTATAGTCTAGTCTATAGTCTAGTCTATAGTCTAGTCTATAGTCTAGTCTATAGTCTAGTCTATAGTCTAGTCTATAGTCTAGTCTATAGTCTAGTCTATAGTCTAGGCTATAGTCTAGTCTATAGTCTAGTCTATAGTCTAGTCTATAGTCTAGTCTATAGTCTAGTCTATAGTCTAGTCTATAGTCTAATCTATAGTCTAGTCTAGTAATAATTTTCCATGGGTGTTATTGTATCCCCGTTGTAGTGAAGCAGACCAGTGCCTTGAACTGAAGAGCACCAGACGTACAACCAAATATAAACCAAATATAAATAAATTAACAATAATTAAATTACGACATACTACGATACAACCATACAACATCGATTGTGAATTGGACAAATTTGAAGTACATACTTCAATTATATTTTGCAGGGATTATCACAACATTTTTTACAACAAATTTATTTATATTAAATACAATATGAGTACAATAATTTAAATTATTTCCTATGGTCCATGGCTTATAAACCAGCGTTTGACATTACTGAAAATTAATTTATTAATTTAAAGACTCATTGAAAAGTAAGGAATAAAAACTTACCGGTCCTAGATATGCTGGTGGCAACAGTGGCATAGATATACCTAACCTGTAAAACTAAAAATATGTATTTATTATTAATATTTTCTAATGCATTAGCAAGGAAAATAAAGAAACTTACATTATATGGAGCAGTCATTACACTGGCAACAATACAGCTTACTATTGTAAGGAATAAATTGATTAGTTTCATATTTCTTCACGATCAAATAATGTTTTTGTTCTAGACAATCTTAGTCGAGTTTGAATATTACATTTTCTTATCGAGCTAAAAAGATTAAATTGATTTATATGATTCATAAATAAATGTTTTAATTGTTTAATATTTTTATACATTTTTAACCACAAATAGCAGTGGATAGCAGTTGGTTTTATAGAATTTTAAAATAACCATCGATATGATTAATGATTTTTCATATGCATTATTTAAGGACTACGTTTTTTAAATCAACCGCGGGGAAATCGGAAACATGATCGAAGGGAAATGCATGATGCATTAATCGATTGATTGGGCATGTGGGAGAAGTGAAATTATTCATATTTTGAGATTTATCAGAATAAGGGTAATTATACCCTACACCACTTTAGTGGGGAGGGTATATTGGATTTGTGCTGATGTTTGTAACGCACAATAATATTGGTCCTATACCCACCTTAAAGTATACCAATCGGCTTAGAATCATTTTCTGAGTCGATTTAGCTATGTCCGTCCGTCTGTCTGTCCATGTAAACCTTGTAATCAAACTACAGGTCTCAATTTTGAAGATAATTCAATGAAATTTGGCACATGATCTTCTATTGTCCCAGAGACGAAGCCTATTGAAAATGGTTAACATCGGTCCATTTTCTCATCTAGCCCCCATACAACTGAACCCCCGAATAGGGCTTGTAAACCTTGTAATCAAACTACAGGTCGCAATTTTGAAGATAATTCAATGAAATTTGGCACATGATCTTCTATGGTACCGGAGACGAAGCTTATTGAAAATGGTTAACATCGGTCCATTATTTCACCTAGACCCCATACAACTGAAAACGACGAATAGGGATTTTAAGTTTATAATTATGTTTAATATACTCGTATCTCGACAAAAAGCTGCAAAACCAAGTTCTATACTAGCCTTGATGACTCGCATGAATTTTATAATTATAGGGTCTCATTTGACCATAGCCCCTATACAAATCCCCCTTCAAAATTTGACTTAAATGTCCACAATTTTATTCAACAATAAATGGCTTAAGTATATGTATCTGACACAAGTCAACTTAAATGCTTTATTATGAAAACTAAATCACATTTCATTTTTGTAACAGGTGTAGGGTATTATATGGTCGGCCTCGCCCGACTATAATTTCTTACTTGTTTTTATTTTCCATTTAACCGGACAATTCCCTTGAGGACGTAGTATAGAGGGTTTTTATTGGATTTGTTTGTCATTGAAAACGTTCAGTATTGCTAAATCATTTCGCCTCCATACATACATTTTTTGGTGGAGCTTGAGACGATTCACCATTGCCGCTAGCGAGGAACAAGCAGGTGGCAATTTTCGTATATGGTTTTGTCGGTCTATGTACAAGCAGTTTGCTTAAGTACCTGTACTATCTAATCTCTGACGACGTTGCGAAACTTTCTAGATGTGAAAACATTACTCCCATTTACAACAACGTAGGTGGGATAGAGACGTAATTGCTAGACCGAAATACGAATCCATCAAATAAACCAAAGACATGTTCTTACACACAGAGAACTCACTTTGCTAAGTTAGGTATGAATAGAGCCAATCCCGAGCATACTTGGACACATAAGGGAATTCTATGGTGTCATCCGAACAAGATAGCATACATCCATCACCATTCAAACTTGCACACTTCTCATTTATCCGACACATTCAAGAGAAAACATCTGACACATTTGTTCGAGTATACGGGACCAGGTCCATATTTCCCTGATTCATTATGTAGCTTATTCATTTAACACCAACCCATTCCCAACACCAATTTGTTCTTTTTATCGGTTTAAACCACCAAGTACATCACAATGGCATTTTTCAAATAGCCGCGATTACAAAGTGTCCGAAACTCTGCGCTGTGGGCTGCCGGTTCCCGTGATACCAGATAATATGGCTCTCTAATTCGACACCAGGTCGAGGGTACATTTGACACCATCAGCGGTAGACTAGAGGTACTGATAGCACCTCTTTTGCAATTACACCAAAATGGTGGCAATTCATCAAGGTAACATGCTTCGGGGTATGCCTTCATATAAGTGACCCCAAATAATACATAATTCACAATTTTGGATTCAAAAATTACATTGTGCAATATGAGTCATATTAGACTTTAGCCGCTATATAAGATCCCTCACAAAAAACGACTTTGACGCTCATAATTTTTTAAAATATATAACCATGAAATTCAATATACTTAAAAAAGATTTATAAGAACTAAAATCCCTCCATTAAATTTTATGTGGATCAGAAAATCGAAAATGTACCACTTGAAGAAAGAAAAAGTACAAACAAATCTTTCTCACTCAGGCGACTTTTACCTCAAAATTTCAAATGAGCGAGGTGCCACGCCCACATACAAAATAAGTATTAAAAGTCCTATATCTCAGAAACTGCAAGAGCTAGAGTTCTAAAATTTGGTATGGACAACTTTGACTTGGGCAGCCTAGATATAGTGGGCGTCGCACCTGCCATATAAAAAACATCTTAAATTGATATATGTAAATATCTGAGGAAATATAACAGATAGAGTCCCCATTTTTTTCGGGGGGACATGAATATTTAGGACCTGTCACCTCCTATATGGATTAAATTTGAAAATTCGTTGATCTGATAAATTATTTGTCATATAACCTTAAAACTTTGTACAGTTTAACCTATTTCTCTTATACATAATTATAACTCGATTCTAATGAATTGCTAATTTTGCCCATAAAATATAAATATTTTGTGTTCAGATTATTACAAAATAAAATTTATTTAATCATGTGATATACATACAGACATGTATACACTTTTATTATATAAATTCAATACTAAATTCATTTAAAAGAATGCAATCATTTGAATTATTTTTTTCCTTGTTCGTTATACTGAAAATATTTATAATTATTAATTAAAATATAAATACCATAAATAGCAAAAGATTAAAACTTACATAAGGTCCATATGCGGCAACCACATGGGAACCTGGGTCACTAGAGCCCTGCACATTAACCTGAAAATATTTACTGCTTAATTAAAAGGATCTGAACAAAAGTTATTACAACTTACATGTCCTGCAGCAGCCATAACACTGGCAACAATGCAGCCGATTAAAAGGATTGATTTAATTAATTTCATATTTCTTTTTACGATCAAGTTACACTTTTCCGCTTTAGAAACTTATTGGAATACTGTTGCTTAACTTCTCTTTATATATGTACTAACTTTCATTAAATGTATATATGTTTGTGTGTAGTTTATTTTACCCTACACCTTTTTAGATGGGCGTTTTTTGTTCTCAAATAAATGAAAAATGATTAAATCTCCTAAAATAATATACCTAGTCTATTCTCAATTCTTAATAAACACTTTTCTAATAGTGAATTTACTATTTCCTGCTAATTAGCTATAACATCCTTAAATAAGTTTAAAATAAAACTGTGATTTTTATAAGTGTACAATGTACGGCATTACATAGTCGATTTTGCAGACTAAACTAAATAAAACCAATAAGAAAATTTCTATATGATTTATAAATAAAATGGATTTTTACGTTTTTAACCACAAATAATTTTCTAGAATTTTAAAACTATAAATAAAACTAATGGCTTACTAATTTTCAATACTCGAGTAAAATAATCTCCAGAAAAACCGGAATTATCGATAATAATTAAAAATATTATATTCAAAAAATGTATGTTATTTAGGGTGAGTCTTATTACTCAAGTTTCAATTTAAAATATTCAAAATTTAAATTTTGACTCCTCGATTTCAGCAAAATTATCAACAATAACTTTATAAGCACTCTGAAATAATATTCTGTATTTACTTGATCAAAATAAAGCAACAATTTGTAGTCTATAGTCTAGTCTATAGTCTAGTCTATAGTCTAGTCTATAGTCTAGTCTATAGTCTAGTCTATAGTCTAGTCTATAGTCTAGTCTATAGTCTAGTCTATAGTCTAGTCTATAGTCTAGTCTAGTCTATAGTCTAGTCTATAGTCTAGTCTATAGTCTAGTCTATAGTCTAGTCTATAGTCTAGTCTATAGTCTAGTCTATAGTCTAGTCTATAGTCTAGTCTATAGTCTAGTCTATAGTCTAGTCTATAGTCTAGTCTATATAGTCTAGTCTAGTCTAGTCTAGTCTATCGTCTAGTCTATAGTCTAGTCTATAGTCTAGTCTATAGTCTAGTCTATAGTCTAGTCATAGTCTAGTCTATAGTCTAGTCTATAGTCTAGTCTATAGTCTAGTCTATAGTCTAGTCTATAGTCTAGTCTATAGTCTAGTCTATAGTCTAGTCTATAGTCTAGTCTATAGTCTAGTCTATAGTCTAGTCTATAGTCTAGTCTATAGTCTAGTCTATAGTCTAGTCTATAGTTAGTCTATAGTCTAGTCTATAGTCTAGTCTATAGTCTAGTCTATAGTCTAGTCTATAGTCTAGTCTATAGTCTAGTCTATAGTCTAGTCTATAGTCTAGTCTATAGTAGTCTAGTCTATAGTCTAGTCTATAGTCTAGTCTATAGTCTAGTCTAGTCTAGTCTAGTCTAGTCTATAGTCTAGTCTATAGTCTAGTCTATAGTCTAGTCTATAGTCTAGTCTATAGTCTAGTCTATAGTCTAGTCTATAGTCTAGTCTATAGTCTAGTCTATAGTCTAGTCTATAGTCTAGTCTATAGTCTAGTCTATAGTCTAGTCTATAGTCTAGTCTATAGTCTATATAGTCTAGTCTATAGTCTAGTCTATAGTCTAGTCTATAGTCTAGTCTATAGTCTAGTCTATAGTCTAGTCTATAGTCTAGTCTATAGTCTAGTCTATAGTCTAGTCTATAGTCTAGTCTATAGTCTAGTCTATAGTCTAGTCTATAGTCTAGTCTATAGTCTAGTCTATAGTCTAGTCTATAGTCTAGTCTATAGTCTAGTCTATAGTCTAGTCTATAGTCTAGTATAGTCTAGTCTATAGTCTAGTCTATAGTCTAGTCTATAGTCTAGTCTATAGTCTAGTCTATAGTCTAGTCTATAGTCTAGTCTATAGTCTAGTCTATAGTCTAGTCTATAGTCTAGTCTATTGTCTAGTCTATAGTCTAGTCTATAGTCTAGTCTATAGTCCTAGTCTATAGTCTAGTCTATAGTCTAGTCTATAGTCTAGTCTATAGTCTAGTCTATAGTCTAGTCTATAGTCTAGTCTATAGTCTAGTCTATAGTCTAGTCTATAGTCTAGTCTATAGTCTAGTCTATAGTCTAGTCTATAGTCTAGTCTATAGTCTAGTCTATAGTCTAGTCTATAGTCTAGTCTATAGTCTAGTCTATAGTCTAGTCTATAGTCTAGTCTATAGTCTAGTCTATAGTCTAGTCTATAGTCTAGTCTATAGTCTAGTCTATAGTCTAGTCTATAGTCTAGTCTATAGTCTAGTCTATACTAGTCTAGTCTAGTCTATAGTCTAGTCTAGTCTATAGTCTAGTCTAGTCTATAGTCTAGTCTAGTCTATAGTCTAGTCTATAGTCTAGTCTATAGTCTAGTCTATAGTCTAGTCTATAGTCCAGTCTATAGTCTAGTCTATAGTCTAGTCTATAGTCTAGTCTATAGTCTAGTCAATAGTCTAGTCTAATCTATAATCTAGTCATTAGTGTAGTCTACATTCTAGTCTATATTTTAATCTATAGTCCAGCCTATAGTGTAGTCTATATTGTAGTCTATAGTCTGGTCTATAGACTAGTCATATTCGGAGTGTCCCGTTGTATATGGGTTCAATAGGGTTCGCCCTATAGCCATAATAATTACGTGTTTCAAATTTTATCGAATTGTTTTCAAAACAATATTCAATTAAATAAATTAAGCTTTTTTTAATTTTATTGAAAAAAAAAAAACAAACAATGAGAAATATACATTTAAAAAACCTCGTGTTTTAGTCCGCCTACAAAATTATTGAAATGAAGTTGGACCTAGTTCTGAATTTTTTGTGTTTATATGAATTTAAATCTTGGAATTTAACATCAAGACAATTTGAATTGTTATGTTTTAAGTGAACTCTAGTAAAAATATTACCACGATTTAAGAATTAAGCAAAAAAATTTAATCGAAGTCGACACTTCGCAGTTTTTTAATGGAATAATTGGCACTTTTATACAGTTGCATACTCTCCAACCTGAAAAGATAAAATTTGAAATAAAAACTCGTTGAAAAATACTTATATAATTGACACACTTCCTGGATGTTTTCAATAGGTAATAACTTAATTGTGATAGCATAACTACAGCAAGAACAATTTCAACTGTCAATACGAATAGGGAATTTAAATTTACACGAAACATGCCACAGATTTGTATTTTAGGTCTTAGCGTTAACCGTCCTAGAATGAATCGTTCTACCTGAAAAAGCAAAAAAAAAATGGTTTAAATAAACAAGAAGACCAGCTCTATATCGGAGAGCTATATATGGGGACTAGATACTATAATGGTCTATATACATATAAATTATCTTTGTTAAATTACATTATTATATTTCTGTCTTTAATATATTTATGAATTTTAAATTAAGTTTCAGAAGGCACCTTATATAGGGCTAAAGTTACCCGATTTTTATACCCTCCACGACCATCAGTGTTATATGTAACTATGTCATTCCGTATCTAACACCAAGAAATATTCATCTGAGACCCAACTATATTCTGGATCCCCATATAAGATTCTGAGTCGATGTCCGCCTGTCTGCCCCTATACAAAGGTACATATTCTCGGAAATGGATTTATTGTTAGTAACTGCATCCAAAATTGTATAGATATAAATATAATATTAATAGAAATCATATTACTAACTTAGATCTGTATCAGTCCATAATTGTTTATAGCTCCCATATCGGGTCCACTTCCGAAAATTTAGAAATAGATATTTGAGAAAAATTCGATATTAATATGTTTTGTATATATGTATCACTCTTGATCGATCCATGACGTGTCATACATCCCATATAAGGCCCACTAACGATAACCACACAAACGGACATATTTCATTATAACTAAATAAAGTTATCGTTATGAATGTGTTTAATGTATATATAAACCACCCGGATCGATCCATAATTGGCCCTTCATTACTACATAAAGATTTCCGTATAAAATTTGTCATGATTACGTTAAATGTATATATAAATAACCCTGCTAAAGTTTATCCGTATCGGTCCATAATTGGTCACACGTCCCTTATAAGGTCCACTTCCGAAAATTTACAATTCGCTATAGTTCTCATATAAGGTCCAAATATGTATATTAATTTACGTGAGCAATTTAAAACCAACCTCATAGTTTTTCTTTCTAGCAGTGTATTCCAATAAAATTATATCTGTTGCTCTCATCGTCTCACATATTCGATCACAAATAAAATAATATAAAAACATTTCGATGTACAAAAGCAAAATCGAAACTATATACGGACTTATCAAAAAAAGTACTTTAAAACCAATAACTAAAGTAAGTGCCATTGAGGTAAAATAAAATGTGGAATTCATCAGCAGTAGACCAATGAGTGCCCAAAATATAGATGGACCAAAGATGGTATTCACTTGTCCCACCAACACCGATAGTTTAAAATAAATATATCCAAATGGCGATTCTACTCGGTCATGTTTTAGCTGTACATTTAGTTTTGTAAGACATTGATTGATATAACATAAAGTTAGTCCATGGTGCAGCATGATATTTTCTATCATACCGGTTGAATAAGTGTGCAAAAATAAGTTAAATACATCATTCCAATCAGCCAGGATCAAAGCGTAGATAGTAAATGATAAATTAAACAAAAAGCGTACATTCACTATGATGATATTGAACATTAGAACTTTGTCCATTTTATTATATTCCTTTAAAATTTGGTTATTTTTAAAATATGTTTTCTGCAATACAGCAATAGATTTCAAACATTTTTCCAAGGCCTTATCGCCTTTAATGTGCCATAAGTAAAAACAACGCATAAATATAGACGAACAAAATTTATAGCATAAGCCATAAGCAATACGACTTGAGTATTATGTTGAACTCCATATTTATATATTATTATATCACTGGCAGAAAGGACAACGAACAGAAGATTTTGGAAAAACACGAAAATCTTTATAAACTTAAACGATTTCACGAGACGTCCATCAATATCAAGCCAAACTGTGACCCAACCGTTTATACCATGACAGAGTCTTAAACGTAGCAACCAATTAAACCAATGTGTCATCATAATGACAGTTAAAAACAAACTAGGAATTCATTTGTTAGTATTTTATCAGTCCTTATTATAATGGAATATTTATGTATTTTATATCAAATTAATTTGCTATAACAATTAATTTTACTTTAAACTCTTGAGAAATTTATCGCCACTCTATCGAAACATATAAACATGTAATTAAATAACATTTTATTATTAATTCCATTTTAATCATTTACACACAGCCATTGACAATTAGGACGATCTTAGAGGGAGCCTTACCCCAAAACTCTCCCAGAGTGCGAGAGAATTCCATAAGACCACTTGGAATAATGAAAAAGTAGGCATAAGTACAAAGAACTTATCCCATAACCCTAACTAGAGTAAGACAACAGAAATTTCCCAAAAATATGCAAGTCTGAGGTTAATACGATGGAATGTATTCTAAATCGATTCACAGGATTACGCGGACAATTATACAAAATTTGACGTGCGGATTCAGACGAATATAGAGCATGTGGCGAGGACAATAAAATTATTATTCTGAATATAACATCCCTCAAGAATACTGATTGGAAAATTCTTAGGAATTACGTTCCGGAAACTATGTTTCTGAACATCGGAATATAATACCTTCATATGTATATCATTATATAAGGTTTCCTAGGTGATTTTCTTCTTTTCCTTCTAATTCCTCCAATTTTAAAAAATCCCGTCTTATTGGAAGGATTTGGCGTAGGCCAACTGCCAGTCCAAATGTCAACTCTTTGGCTTTAGGCGTGCAATGATCAATCTGTCAGTCAGTGTGTCAGCAACGTTACAATTCTATGTATAAACATACATAAAAATATAATGTTATTCTCATAACATGTGCGGTTTTTTCATATACCCTACAGCATTTACCCTATTAATACAAATAACATTGCTCTTAAAAAAATTAAATCAAAAATAAATAAACATATTCCACAACAATTTATTTTGCGAAAAAAGAAACTGTAGGGTTATATAAAATCGAACAAACTCCTATATATCCATTTTGATATACATAGCTAATACTATATAAGAGCAATAATTTTACTGCAGTTCCAGTTTTAATTAAAAAGAAAAGATGAAAAATTTCGGTGTAATATTCATAATTGCTAGTATTCTTAATGCTATAAGGGCGGAGCTACCAATTGTAAGTTTTTTATTAGGTATTTTTTGAAATTTATTCAATTCTTTTCAATTTCTTTTTTTTTATCAAGGATATCAAGGGTGTACCCCGAAATTTTGGATATTCTGACAATCTTCAGATTGATATCGGTTAACGGTTAAAATATATTTTTTTTTATAAATTGCTATTGCAGAAATGAATTTTGTTTTTTCTTAATAAATTAAATACAGTTATTAACATTCAAAGACGATTCTTAACATTTCCAAATTTCAATTTCATTTTGAATATAGAATAGAGTATAGAAAAGACTTTAGCATAGACTATAAGTTAGACTATAGACTAGACTATAGACTAGACTAGACTTTAGACTAGACTATAGACTAGACTATAGACTAGACTATAGACTAGACTATAGACTAGACTATAGACTAGACTATAGACTAGACTATAGACTAGACTATAGACTAGACTATAAACTAGACTATAGACTAGACTATAGACTAGACTATAGACTAGACTATAGACTAGACTACAGACTAGACTATAGATTAGACTATAGACTAGACTATAGACTAGACTATAGACTAGACTAGACTATAGACTAGACTAGACTATAGACTAGACTAGACTAGACTAGACTAGACTATAGACTAGACTATAGACTAGACTATAGACTAGACTATAGACTAGACTATAGACTAGACTATAGACTAGACTATAGACTAGACTATAGACTAGACTATAGACTACTACTATAGACTACACTATAGACTACACTATAGACTACACTATAGACTAGACTATAGACTAGACTATAGACTAGACTATAGACTAGACTATAGACTAGACTATAGACTAGACTATAGACTAGACTATAGACTAGACTATAGACTAGACTATAGACTAGACTATAGACTAGACTATAGACTAGACTATAGACTAGACTATAGACTAGACTATAGACTAGACTATAGACTAGACTATAGACTAGACTATAGACTAGACTATAGACTAGACTATAGACTAGACTATAGACTAGACTATAGACTAGACTATAGACTAGACTATAGACTAGACTATAGACTAGACTATAGACTAGACTATAGACTAGACTATAGACTAGACTATAGACTAGACTATAGACTAGACTATAGACTAGACTATAGACTAGACTATAGACTAGACTATAGACTAGACTATAGACTAGACTATAGACTAGACTATAGACTAGACTATAGACTAGACTATAGACTAGACTATAGACTAGACTATAGACTAGACTATAGACTAGACTATAGACTAGACTATAGACTAGACTATAGACTAGACTATAGACTAGACTATAGACAGACTAGACCTATAGACTAGACTATAGACTAGACTATAGACTAGGACTATAGACTAGACTATAGACTAGACTATAGACTAGACTATAGACTAGATATAGACTAGACTATAGACTAGACTATAGACTAGACTATAGACTAGACTATAGACTAGACTATAGACTAGACTATAGACTAGACTATAGACTAGGACTATAGACTAGACTATAGACTAGCTATAGACTAGACTATAGACTAGACTATAGACTAGACTATAGACTAGACTATAGACTAGACTATAGACTAGACTATAGACTAGGACTATAGACTAGACTATAGACTAGACTATAGACTAGACTATAGACTAGACTATAGACTAGACTATAGACTAGACTATAGACTAGACTATAGACTAGACTATAGACTAGACTATAGACTAGACTATAGACTAGACTATAGACTAGACTATAGACTAGACTATAGACTAGACTATAGACTAGACTATAGACTAGACTATAGACTAGACTATAGACTAGACTATAGACTAGACTATAGACTAGACTATAGACTAGACTATAGACTAGACTATAGACTAGACTATAGACTAGACTATAGACTAGACTATAGACTAGACTATAGACTAGACTATAGACTAGACTATAGACTAGACTATAGACTAGACTATAGACTAGACTATAGACTAGACTATAGACTAGACTATAGACTAGACTATAGACTAGACTATAGACTAGACTATAGACTAGACTATAGACTAGACTATAGACTAGACTATAGACTAGACTATAGACTAGACTATAGACTAGACTATAGACTAGACTATAGACTAGACTATAGACTAGACTATAGACTAGATTAGACTATAGACTAGACTATAGACTAGACTATAGACTACACTATAGACAAAACTATAGACTAGACTATAGACAAAACTATAGACTAGACTATAGACTAGACTATAGACTAGACTATAGACTAGACTATAGACTAGACTATAGACTAGACTATAGACTAGACTATAGACTAGACTATAGACTAGACTATAGACTAGACTATAGACTAGACTATAGACTAGACTATAGACTAGACTATAGACTAGACTATAGACTAGACTATAGACTAGACTATAGACTAGACTATAGACTAGACTATAGACTAGACTATAGACTAGACTATAGACTAGACTAGACTAGACTATAGACTAGACTATAGACTAGACTATAGACTAGACTATAGACTAGACTATAGACTAGACTATAGACTAGACTATAGACTAGACTATAGACTAGACTATAGACTAGACTATAGACTATACTATAGACTATACTATAGACTAGACTATAGACTATACTATAGACTAGGACTAGAGACTAGACTATAGATATTACTATTGCCTATACTATTGACTATACTATAGAAAGGACTAAGACTGACTATAGACTAGACCTATAGAATAGTACTATAGACTAGACTATAGACTAGACTATAGACTAGACTATAGATAGACTATAGACAACTATAGACTAGACATAGACTAGACTATAGACTAGACTATAGACTAGACTATAGACTAGACTCTAGATAGACAATAGATAGGACTATCGACTGACTATAGGACTAGACTATAGACTAGACTATAGATAGACTATAGACTAGACTATAGATAGACTATAGACTAGACTATAGACTAGACTATAGACTAGATATAGACTAGACTATAGACTAGACTAGACTATAGGACTTCGGACTATAGACGATGACGACTATTAGGACTAGACTATAGACTAGACTATAGACTAGACTATAGACTAGACTATAGACTAGACTATAGACTAGACTATAGACTAGACTATAGACTAGACTATAGACTAGACTATAGACTAGCCTATAGACTAGACTATAGACTAGACTATAGACTAGACTATAGACTAGACTATAGACTAGACTATAGACTAGACTATAGACTAGACTATAGACTAGACTATAGACTAGACTATAGACTAGACTATAGGACTAGACTATAGACTAGACTATAGACTAGACTATAGACTAGACTATAGACTAGACTATAGACTAGACTATAGACTAGACTATAGACTAGACTATAGACTAGACTATAGACTAGACTATAGACTAGACTATAGACTAGACTATAGACTAGACTATAGACTAGACTATAGACTAGACTATAGACTAGACTATAGACTAGACTATAGACTAGACTATAGACTAGACTATAGACTAGACTATAGACTAGACTATAGACTAGACTATAGACTAGACTATAGACTAGACTATAGACTAGACTATAGACTAGACTATAGACTAGACTATAGACTAGACTATAGACTAGACTATAGACTAGACTATAGACTAGACTATAGACTAGACTATAGACTAGACTATAGACTAGACTATAGACTAGACTATAGACTAGACTATAGACTAGACTATAGACTAGACTATAGACTAGACTATAGACTAGACTATAGACTAGACTATAGACTAGACTATAGACTAGACTATAGACTAGACTAGACTATAGACTAGACTATAGACTAGACTATAGACTAGACTATAGACTAGACTATAGACTAGACTATAGACTAGACTATAGACTAGACTATAGACTAGACTATAGACTAGACTATAGACTAGACTATAGACTAGACTATAGACTAGACTATAGACTAGACTATAGACTAGACTATAGACTAGACTATAGACTAGACTAGACTACTAGACTAGACCAGCGGTTCCCACCGATTTTTACTTCGCGGACCCCTTGAAGAACTTATTTAATTTCGCGGACCCCCATACATATTTTGATATTCTATTGTTCTAAATAATTGTTCATCCGAAAATTGACCTAGTCCATTAATCCCTAGGTCTAATAAATGTAGAGATGTCATATCTATAAAATATTCCCGTACATTGAGAATATATAACATTTCAGATAGGTTTTCAATTGCATGTTTTGAAGATAGAATGACTTCACTGTTGATATGTTAACATGGTGTTTAATTTTATGATCGTGAGATCTTTCATATTAATTTTTCTTCAAGGTAGCGAAAAGGTTTCTTTATCAAATATTGTCACATGTGCTTAAGGAGTCACGTTTCAAAAATTTGTTGCGATTGCAAAGGGTGAACTGAGTAAGTGAGCTAAGTTTTCGGGAAAATAATATAAGAAAGTTCTTCTATGTTGTTGCGTAATGCGTTATCCGCATAATATATGATTTGAACTCTTTGTTAAAGTACTGTGAATTTGGAACTTAAATTTGAATTTTAAAATACCAACGAATTATTTTACTTCATGGTTTTTGGCTACATATTTACGGATTTTCTGATGTTAATTTAATAATATGTATTGGTCGACAAAATCAAGTTAAAATCTGTGTATCACGTCGGATTGGAATATTTATAAAGAGATGCATAAAGCGTCACCTCTGTTTTGAAAATATATAATTTTAGTCCTTTCAAACAAGAACACTTTTGCTTACAATTTGATAAACTTAAATCTGTAATAAGCTTGTCTTTGAATTGAACTTCATACTCCGGAATACCAGTATCCCTAATTTAATTGTAAGGCAGAGTATTATTTGTCTGAAATAAAAACCATTATTTCAGTACATACACGCAGAGAAAAAACATGGTTCAAAATGGTTACTGCAACTATCCCATGTTTACTGTAACAATATATTGTTTTCAAAAACATATAATTGTTATTGTAATTATATTTTAACAATATTTAAGTTACTGTAAACATTTTCATGTTCCAGGCAATTATAAATTTGAGTATAATTCACTGAATCATAATTATTTTTACAACAACTAAATACTGATAACAAAGAAAACATATTCTGTTATTAACAACCATTTAAACTTGCAAATAACCATAATATGTTATGTTATATAACCATTGTATGTTATGTTGTTATAAAAAACCATTATATGTTATGTTGTTATATGTCTGCTGATACATCAACAAATTAATACAACAACAAAACAACGTTTGCTCACAGAGATTACTTTTTCGTGTGTGTTTTTTACGCGACAATAAAATGAATAATTCTCATTTGGTTTATAGCATTAAATGTATAAGTATTTCAGTTCGCATAGAATAATAATAAGTGTGCTAAATATTGTAAGTATGTAATCTTTATTTATATATATATATTTTTTTTACTTTTTTTAGAAACTGTAATTTTACTGCTTCAGTAAAATTTATTTTGATTTCGATACATAGTTTTGAACGAAATTTTGAACACATTGGATCATAATATTATGATGAAATAATTTTAACGGTATTTAATCATAATATGATATTTTAAATTTGTTACAATAACGATATTATGTTAAGACTACAATCATAATTTTAACCATAATATGTTGCTCTTGGAACATGGTTACCACAACCATGTTTTTTCTCTGCGTGTATACAGGAAATAAAAATTACAAATCACGCAATACTTTACTTTATAAAAGTTATACAATAAATTTGTAGGGCCTAGATAAACAACCGAAAAAATAAAATTCAAAAAGTCACCAAAAAATTTGGGATTATTGCACAAAAATTGGAGATAATTGTACATACATATAAAAGAATATTGTCTATTCATGTTTTTTTCGTTCGTCTTCGCGGACCCCCTAGGATTTTACTACGGACCACTAGGGGTCCGCGGACCCCCATTTGGGAACCGTTGGACTAGACTATAGACTAGACTATAGACTAGACTATAGACTAGACTATAGACTAGACTATAGACTAGACTATAGACTAGACTATAGACTAGACTATAGACTATACTATGGACTAGACTATAGACTAGACTATAGACCAGACTATAGACTAGACTATAGACTAGACTATAGACCAGACTATAGACTGGACATAGACTAGACTATAGACTAGACTATAGACTAGACTATAGACCAGACTATAGACTGGACATAGACTAGACTATAGACTAGACTATAGACTAGACTATAGACTAGACTATAGACTAGACTATAGACTAGACTATAGACTAGACTATAGACTAGACTATAGACTAGACTATAGACTAGACTATAGACTAGACTATAGACTAGACTATAGACTAGACTATAGACTAGACTATAGACTATACTATGGACTAGACTATAGACTAGACTATAGACCAGACTATAGACTAGACTATAGACTAGACTATAGACCAGACTATAGACTGGACATAGACTAGACTATAGACTAGACTATAGACTAGACTATAGACCAGACTATAGACTGGACATAGACTAGACTATAGACTAGACTATAGACTAGACTATAGACTAGACTATAGACTAGACTATAGACTAGACTATAGACTAGACTATAGACTAGACTATAGACTAGACTATAGACTAGACTATAGACTTGACTATAGACTAGACTATAGACTAGACTATAGACTAAACTGTACACTATAGACTAGACTAAAGACTAAAATAGAAATGCTTATGCAACTAAGGAAATAATGAAATGTTTTATATTTTAAATAAAATGTATGTCCTATGTTGTGATCTTAGGAAACATACATTTGTTATAACATCATTATCTAGGTATAAATATGTTTTATTAAAATTTTGCAGTTGTTTATTAAGTTCTATGGTCCACATAATTATATCATATCATACACCAAAATGGATTATTTTGCTTCTTGTCTGAAAATACCAGTATTTATAACGCCTCTTACATTATACTGAAAAATATATAATTACATAATTAAAAGTTAAATTCAACAACAAACAAAAAACGTACATTTCCTGGAGCTCCTTTTACACTGGTAGCAGTGTCAGAGTAACCAGTGTTTAAAACGCCTTGCACGTTATACTGAAAATAATCATTATTATTTAAAAGATATTTTAAAAATTCAAAAAAAATTACATTATCTCCATTTCTGGAAAAAATGCCAGTGAAACCATTAACGTCTTGAACATTATACTGAAAAATTAAAAAATACTCTTAAAAGTTGAAAAAAAAATATATATAAAATTACATTTGTGGGAGTTTTTCCCCTTACACTGGCAACAGTGCAAACAACTAAAAAGATTAAACTAATTATAATCATATTTTATTCACGATCGAATGAACCTTTTCCGCTATAGAAACTTATTGGAATAATGTTGAATATTAATTTCTTTATAACTTTTAATATATTGATATTTTACCCTACATCTTTCTAGATGGATTGATTATGCATTTTCCAACTAAGTAATATATCGAGTCGATTCTTAATCTTACTAATTATCAGGTTAATCTTAACATAATAAATATAGTGTCTAGGAAATTCGTTACAAGCGATCTATTACTATAATTTGGCCATGGAGGTAGGTATTAAATATCTAACTTGTTGTTTTTAAAAACAACTTCCAAGCGTCGTGAGACCGTTTCTACCAATTTATGTAATAGTTCTGGCGTTATTATGTCCCATTCTTCATGCAAAGCAACCGTATGGTATTTTTAGAGGATAATGAGTGATTTAAAAGTTGTTCTTGAAAATGGAGTTTAAGTCCAGACATTAACTCCATTGAAAATTTGGTGAAAGAAGATACTTAGTGTTGTAAATGATCAACATTTTCACGTACCAGGTCGTGGATCGTTTTTCTGTTGAAAAATAAATTGAATGGGTTGTAGCCCCATTTTGGTGGTACTAGCATGCAAATTCTGCTCTAAAATTGACAAGTGGACCTTCTAGTCTATAATTACAATAATAAGTTTTAGCGGTCCAACACCGTGGACGGACACAGAACCCCAAAATATGGCAGAGCAACTTGGGTCCTTTACAGTTGGTTTTAAGTTAGATAATTCCAAGGTATCTCCAAGCTTTCGCCATATCATTTGACGACCATTTGAGCTAAAAATATTATATTTGTTCTAATCGTCGAAGATAACCTCCTTCCAGAATCCAATATTCTTACTTATGAGTCTATATGCGGAGTCAAGACTCTTAACATCGATTAACTTCGATATGAGCGGTTTCCACCTTGGTACTTGACCATGCAAATTATTGCTCCCTAGTATTTTGCGCACAACTTCGACACTAATTTTTATTCACAGGACTGTCCTGAGTTCGTTGTTAATTTTTGGAACTGATAGATGAAGGTTCCTTCGGTATTTCCTCAGTATTTCTCTGTCGTCCTGTATTGACAGCAGTTTCGGACGACTTGATAATGGTAAATACTCGATGGAATTCTTTGTTCCATGCGTGTAATGACAAAATATATTTGTCGATGGGAATCTATCAAACATTTCCTATATGTATTTAATTGATCGGCCTTGATTATACAGATATAAATTAATTTTTTAGTTTGAATTGATCAACACTTTTTTTTGAACATTTCAAGCGCTTACACTGGAAGGATTTACAACATAATTATGCAAATTTCCAAAAAATTTTTTTCTTTTTTTTTTTTTTCTTTGCATTAATTAACAGTTTTAAACTATTATAAACACTAGTTAACAATATTATTTAAGAATTATACATAGTCACATAAACGTGCACTCAAGTATAACTAATATAATCAATTTGTTTTGTTTTTACAAAATTTGTAATTCAATTCATACTTCAAATGAAGAGTATATTAAACCTTTTAAATTAAATGTAATGAAAAAGTTCTAAAAACATTACGTTTATATTGACAGATTTATGTTATATGGTCAAAATGATAAAAAGAAGTGAATAAATATTTTTTAATTTAACCACCAAAATTTTTTGGTTTTGATTTTTTGCGAAAAATAAAAATCCATGTCTGATATACTTGTATCATGTCTAAAATTTGAAGGATTAATTTCCTCATTGTAGTTAAATGCCTTTATATTGGCTCTTCTGTAATAATGATAGAAAATTGGTATGCCATTGGTATTTTGTATGTAATTTGATTTATCCAGGTATACAAATGCCTCTGGTGGTACAAAACCATTTAGCAAAGTTGCTTTAATATATTCTTCATTTGTATAATACGGTGCCATTATTAAATTATTTTCAATACATAATGTACATTTTGATATATTATTTCTAATTAAATTAATAATAAAGTTATCTATTCTTATAATTTTTGATATATTATATAATTTTTTGTTTGATATATATTTTATAAAATTGGTTTGATGAGATCTATATAAAGAATTGCATGCTCTTAAACATTTTCTTTCAAAAATCCTAATTTTTTCCATATACGATGGTGCAATGTTAAACCATATTGGACAGCCATATGTTATAATTGGTCTAATTAAGGATTGGTACATAATTATTTTGACCCTAGGTTTAATATATTTTGAGTAAAATAACGATTTATATCTAAAAAATGCTTTTCTGGCTTTACTAATTGTTTCATTTACATGGTTATTAAAGTATAAAAATTTGTCCAAATGGACACCTAAATATTTAACAACATTTTTATTTGGTATAGAAATATTGGACAAATAAGATTTAATTTCAAATTCTTTCCAATGTTTTTTAATATTACTATTGCATTTATCTATTGGAGGTCTAAATAAATAAACAATGAAAAAAAAAAAAAAATTTCCAAAAAATATAATGTTAAATATTCCATATAACCACTACCTGAATAATAGGTTAATTAATGGGCAATAAAACACGTGTTCAAGGATTCTAAAAAAGTTCTGAGAAAAAATTCGAAAATTTTTGCGCAGTACCTGAAATGACCCTTTTTGGGGTTTTTCCATTTTCTTGGAAACTATTAATGAGTTTTTATTACTTTTTTCTTGTATTTCGTAAAAATAATATAAATTAATAAAATTTCATTAAAAATTTTAAATACTATTATTATTTTTAAAGTAGCATCATAATGTGTGTATCCAATTATCTTCAAAATTGCGACCTGTAGTTTGATTACAAAGTTTACATGGACAGACAGATGGGCGGATATGGCTTAATCGACTCAGAAAAAGATTCTGAGCCGATACTGAAAGGTGGGTTAGGACCTTTAATTATATACGTTACAAACATCAGCACAAATCCAATATACCCTCCCCACTAAAGTGGTGTAGACTTAAACGATTTTGGGAATCATTATAAAACAAAAATTAAAAGATTAAAAAACACGCTTTTGGTTTACATACAGATTGAGTCGGTATAATATACATACATAGGTGTACATTTTTGAGACCCATTTCGAAAAGATTGTGGATTTTTTTTCACAAAATATACTGTGGGCAGGATTTTAAATCGCTGGTAAGGAACTGAGGGATTAAACTAAAAATCATTGAAATTTTCCCAGCAAAAACATGATTTTTCTCGCCCATATTTTTCATTCAGCTCTCAATGCATCGTACGGGTTTGCGTTCATCAGGATGTAAACCTTTCGGTTAAAAATTTCATACGATCCAATATGGTCTTGGATTAGGTAAACGGTAATATACTTCTGTTTCTGTGTTTCCCATATAGAACCCCAGGCTCACTTTATCCCCAGTTTAGAACAGATTTCTTGATTTTCTATCTGTGATCAGTGTTTCCGACATTTCCGACATATTCTGTATTGAGTATGCGATCGGAAACATCTAATCTTTGTGTATATCATTCCAATGTGTCCATTGATGAAGTGTCTATAACGGCCTTGGGGACTTTACCAGTTATAAACTAGAAAGTCCACTTTTATAGATTTTCGTTTTATTAGGGTGCTGCGTGTGAGCACCGAACGAAAAAGTACCAAAATGACCCGATTTATATTTATGTTCTTACTTACTCCGGGCTCTACATGCTTAATTTCCCGAACGGATTCGGATTTCGCAGGTATCTGCGTTCTTCAGACAGACGGTCAGAGTGACATGGCTAAATCGAAATCTATAAGAATTCAGAATATACATATGTACATATATACTTTATAGGGTCGAAATATTATACTATATATTCGCACGATGGTATAATAATTTGTTATAGAAATTCTAATTTTAGAAAAAAAAAACCGCACAATTTTCCAATATGAGTTAATTTATTTACATATATATATTATTTTATACACCCACAAGTACAAAACAAGTAAGAAAGTATAGTCGGGCGTGACCGACCATATGATACCCTACACCAGTTATGAATATTAATGTTATTTATTTTTATTATTTATTATTACCTTGTGCCGATACATTTAAGAAATTTATGGATGAAAAACTAATTTTCTGAAAGAGGCTTTATATGGGGTCTAGGGGCAAATATGGACCAAGCCCGATAAAATTTTGTGAATATATTTATATAATATTTATTTGTGCTGAATTTCATTGCGATATTTGTGTTTATAAGTTAATTTTGGAAATTCAAGTAATTTCCTGAAGGGGACTTTGTATGGGGACTAGGGTCAAATGAGGCCCGATCGCTTGTATAAAACTTAGTTGTGCCGCTTTTTATCGATATACAGGCCTATTTAACATAATTATGAGCTCAGAAGGGGGGTTCTGTTGTATGGGGGTTAGGTGAAATAATGGACCGATTTTAACCATTTTCTATAGGCTTCGTCCTTGGGCCAAAAAAAGCTAAATTTCATCCAATTATCTTGACCTGTACCTTGCGCACAAGGTTTACATGGATTGGCCCAGAAAACGATGGATATAGGACGTATATTTTTGTATGTTACAAACATCAGCACAAACCCACTAAAGTGGTATAGGGTATAAATATAGGTTTACATGGATTGGCCCAGAAAACGATGGATATAGGACGTATATTTTTGTATGTTACAAACATCAGCACAAACCCACTAAAGTGGTATAGGGTATAAATATATGATGGTACATATCTTGATTTTCTTATTCCGTTTGTAACGCATAAATTTATAAGTAGGAAAGAGCCTAAAAGGGATTGATATTTTTCTCAAATATTCTTTGATTATAAGGTTTGTTTGATATTGAAAATAGGCAATAATGGTACACAATTTCTACCACCCCTCCATATAAGTAGCCTCCCGGAATATAGTGAGAAATATATTGATTATGTTAAATTTCTTCCTAGCCAACATATAAGATCATCTTCAGAAACAAATTCTCAAAGAGATTGGTCTATATATACGACTTCTTCTGAATGGACAAATATAACACTTTTCTTCTAAAGTAGCGCAAAAAACGACTATATATAAAATAGTATAAAAGAGAAGAATATAAAAGAGACTTACAACAGTATTTCCATAAATATTGTGGTAGAAAAAAGTGATTTGATCGTATAGAAAACAATATGAAACTGTTGCAATTATTTTTTGTGATCGCTTGCACAATTTTGGTCGGCGCGATCGCTGAACCAGTAAATGTAAGTTTCTATTCTTGGTCTTTTAATTTAACATTCAATTAATATAGAATTTCTACAGTATTCAGCAAAGAATGTCGTTAACACGGGTGTTCTTAAACAAGATAAACCTCCTTCAGGTGGAAATAATGTATGTTATTAACTTTTGTTACTTAATTTAGCTTTTTCAATTAATATATTCATTAAATATTTTCAGTTGGTAGAAAATGTTGTTAACACTGGTGTTATTAAGCAAAAAGGAAGTCCAGATAAGAAAAACGTATGTAAAATTTTTTACTTTATAAATAACTTTTTAATAAATTTTGGATCTTTTTTTCAGAATGTAATTGCAGACATTGTTAACCACGATGTTATTCATCAATAAAGATGAATAACAATGAAAACAATTGCAAAGTGAAATAAATTAATTTTTTTTTCAATTTTGTTAAATCTTAAATAAATGAATAATGAAGCATACTTTTTACCCTCAATATATATTTTATACATACACTAGCTATACCTAGTGTGCTTCGCTACCCTAGAAACAATATAAATAATTTAATTTATATGGGAGATGCAATGCCTGCTATTGATGGTTTACCCAATACAATACATCCAACATTTGAGGATTCTTGTTCCTATATATTCCTACATGTAAAAAATGTATATAATTCATATGGGAGATACCATGAACGTATTGCTAGTCCGGTTATTATCAAATTGATCACATGGATTTCAGTGTTAATCGTGCAAAATTTGAGGATTTCGGCTATAATGGTTTCCAAGATATACGAATTTTTGTCTTTAATTCATATGGGGAGGACCACGCTCCCGTAATCCGACAATTTATTAGAGAAATGTTTACTCGAATGTCAACTTTTTTCGTGAGCATTCTAGCTCCAAATCTTTTCCGATATACGATTTTTTTATTTTATTCTTATGGGCGCCAATTTATTAGGTGAATACTAACATCGATGTCAAAATTGTTTCTGCAAAATTTGAGCTTTCTAGCTCCAATAGTTTCCCCGATATACGAATTATTGTACTTAATTCATATGGGAAGTATCACGCCCCATTTTTCTAGTCCTCTGATATTTATCTTGAATATTCATATTGATATCAAAGTGATTCGGAGGAAATTTGAGCACTCCAAATTTTATAGTTTCCCAGATTTATTTTAATACGCCCACTATTTCTTATCCGCCCATTATTGCACAAAATTTTCATATTGGCACGTAAGTTTGGTATTGGCTAGCAATATAGGCGTGAAATGTGCCACATCCACTATTGCTAGTTCGCCCATTTTTTCACCCAGTTTTCATATGTATGTGTCAAAGTTGTTAGTGCAAAATTTGAGGATTCTAGCAGTACCAGTTTCCGAGATATACTATTTTTAATAGTTATTTAGTAAGGGGGCGTGGCACTTCGTCCACTTGGAATTTTAAAATAAAAGGTGGCCTTTTTTCCTTCTAGGCATACAGGAACACACTGTGAAAATCGGTTTCAAATGGGTCACTTGACATGAAATTCCCCATATATAGATATATAATCCGATCATATATTTTAGAGTGGCCTATTATTAAGCCCCTATATGGGTCCTAAAATACAACCATCTTTAAATAATTTGTTAGAGAGAGAAATGATAAGACTAATAAAACCATTTGCGAAACAAACTTAAAGACTTTGTTATAATAACATACTTCCAATTTTTACCAATAAACTATGTACTGGCACTTAAAAAGAATTACCTCATCTGTGGTTTGAAACTGTCATTATTATACCTTTCACTTTCGTGAAAAGGGTATATGTCCATCTGTCTGACTGTCTTTCTGTCCATCTGTATGTTTGTTAAAATCTATTTTCTGAAGACATCAAATATTTGCGGGACCTAAATCATTAACAATTCCGACATGCTTTCGGGAAGTTTCCTATTTAAAATCAGCGAAATCGTTCCATAAATAGCCGAGATATGAGCAGAAATAAAAAATGAGATGGAAAATTGTGTGTTGGAAAATAAATGCTGATGGGATATTACTAATTTGTAACTCTGGTACCAAGGAGTATTTTTTGGTACTTTTTTGTACTTTAACTGATTACTTTTTGAGTTTTCTATAATATTAAACCTAGAAACATAATATTAAGCATGTAGAGCCCAGATTAAATGAGAACCTATAAAAGGGACTTTGTGGTACTTTTTGGTTATTAAGTTGTACTTTTTGAGTTTGACTGTGTGACGTGTGACTGTTTTTAACACACAATGATGAAGGGTACATAAGATTCGGTACAGCCGGGCTCTTATTCTATAAATTATTTATGATATATATTAGACTAGCTAAACTGTATATAGGATTAAACCTTTTCGTTTACCTTTGCGTTTTCTAACTGGTATTTTTTGTAAAAAAAATACGTAATAATGGTTTTCGCACAGCCGGGCCCTTATTCTAGAAATTTTTTATGGATTAAACGTTTAAACCCGCTTATGACTTCTAAGCTGCTAAATGTATAAAAAACCCAATAGAGTTTCGGAGGCCTATGACGCTGCAAAGATAAGTCCATGATATGGTAAACGGTAAGTTCTAGGGGTTCAATTTTCATGATTTCCAGGTATATGAAGCTGAGACGCAATCATGACTATCACATATGGAAATATGGGTTTGATATACTACCGTTATGAAAGACAGATCCTGCAAGCCGATCTAAAGGCAATGTTGAAGTGAGATACAAGAGTCTCAGTGTAAGCGATTGAACCGACCAACAATCCCTCATGACTTGAACAACAAGTGGTTTAATCGCTTGAACAATGTGAGGTTAAAATTTCTATGAACATTGCTGGAGTAAGAGGTCCTGCGAAAAGTTGTTGACGATCTCGCACGAAGATAAACTTGCTGTTTTCGTTGGTGTCAAATGGAGAAACATATTAACATCTATTTTGTATATCAGGTACTAGCATACCCTGGGTGCTTCGCATTCAGCAAGAAGCTTGTATTTTTAGTTTCATTCATTTAGCTTCCACATTATAGAAAATTTCGAAAGTACTAAATGAAAAAAAGTACTATAAAGTACCTCTAATAGATTATCATTTAATCAAAAATTTTATGTTTCTATGTTCAATATTATATACAATTCAAAAAATATAATTTGATGAATGAAAAAGTATCAAAAGTCCCTTTCAGTAGATTCTCATTGACTAAGGTCCCTACATTTTAAATTTTATTTTCAATATCTATGTTCAATATATCAATATCGTAAAAATATCAAAAAGTACCATCGGAAAAACGAAAAAGTACAAAAATCTCTCTCAATAAATTCTCATTTAATAAGGACCGTGTGTTCCGGTTAACCAGTATAAGGAATCTAAAAGGTATCATTTGAAGAATGGAAAAGTACCAAATAGATCCCACTTACAGAATATTATTCAGTCAATACCATGTATGTTAAAATTAGAGTTCATAGGTTGACTATTTTAAAAAATTAAAAAAGTACCATTTATGAGATAAAAAGTACTAAAAAGTTCCATTTGAAGAATAGAAAAGTACCAAATAGATCCCACTTACAGAATATTATTCAGTCAAGACCATGTATGTTAAAATTATTGTTCCTAGGTTGACTATTTTAGAAAATTAAAAAAGTACCATTTATGAGATAAAAAGTACTAAAAAGTTCCCTCTTAAAGAATCTTATTAATTATCATTTGGGTTTGGTTTCATATTATTCATAACATACAAAGAGTATCATTTGAAGAAAGAAAAAGTACCAAAAGTGAAATAAATTTTACCTATGTGGAAAGTACTAATAAAAATAGTACAATTTTTCACTTTTTCGCTTAGAAATATACTTTTTCGAGAAGTAAGTTTACAAAATGTTCCGTATTTATATCTATATATAACAGATAAAACTCAAACGATTCAAATCTGCATTGATTTGTTCCAGAAAAATAGTGCTTTCAAAAAGTACCAAACAATTTAATCGAATTTGGTCCTATATAGGCCATAGTACTCGAATTCCAACAGCTTATTTTGTGTGAGTAAATAAACTACTTTTTCATATTTTATAAAAATTGGTTCAATGAGTTTGAATAAAATTAAATTTCGCGTATTTTTCCTTTTTTAGTACTTTTTTCCCCAGTGAAATAGAAAAAATTTGATTACAATAAATATTACAGAGTTAGTCCGTAATTTAATAGGAATAATTCAATAAACCGAAAAAGTTTTCTTAATGAGCTAAAAAAAAAAAATACCATAAATACAGTTTTCTCCCTTATACACCCAAAAAGGAGTGAATTTTAAAAAAGTACGAAACAGGTGTCTCATAATTTTGGGAGATGTATCCAAAATATTTATAAACATTTTATTATGTTAATTAGTTCAAAACTTATAAAGGGCCAAAAAAGGTACCAAAATCACCTTTGTTACACATTTTTTCCCCTTAAAAGTACGAATTTCAAAAAAGTACCAGACACCCATCTGCTCATTTTAAGAGTAGATAAAGGTGCATTTAAAATTTTTCATGTATCACTAATATTGTGTAAGATAATTAAGAAAACCTGTTTTACCCGTTTTTTCCCCTTTTTACCCGTAAATGTACAAATTTCCAAATATCACTCCTTAGTGGACCTACATAACCAAAAACACATCTATTGTCAAAATTTCATGATTCTAGGTTCAGCCGTTTGGGCTGTGCGATGATGAATCAGTCCGTCAGTAACGCTACTCTTTTATATATATAGATTATATAAAACCATAGTCTTTGATAAAACTATACATTTATTTGTGGTTAAATCGTATAAAAATATATTAAATAAAAAAAAAACGTTTTATTTATGAATCATGTTAAATTTCCGAATCCATAAAAAAACTCGCATAAAAAAAAAAAACATATAAAAAGGATATGAATTTGAAAAATATACAACAGTTCCAATAAGCTTCCTAGCGAAAAAGAGTTATTCATTCGATCGTGATAAATATGAAACTAATGAATTTATTCCTTGTAGTCGCTTGCATTGTTGCTAGTGCTATGGCTTTTCCCTCAAATGTAAGTTTATAATAATTTCTTTTTTAAAGCATTTTCTAAATACATAATTTTTTATTATTTTTTAATATTAAATATTTTCAGAATAATGCTCATGGCGTTATTAATTCGGGAATCTTTAGTCAAGTACATGTAGGAAAATAATAAAAATTATTACCTTCACATTTGTGACACTAATAAAGATTAAAATATATTTCATCCAATTTTTTTATTTGTACTTTTATCGAAGGGTTAATAGTGGGATTATGTTAGGTTAAAAGTATTTAATGATATTCGAAATATACATAGGATAATATCGGTTATATTGTGTTCGCACATAGAAAAACTATATTGTAAAATCCTTTTACAGTGATTTATGAAAAGAATTATCGATCGATGTTGAGAAATTTAGATTCATATATGTAATTCCTAAGAATTTTCTAATCAGTGGTCTTGCTGCCTCACCTCCCAAAATATTTAGTTCTAATTTCAACGAAATCAATTGGTTTGAAAGAAAACTGTTTGTCCAACTTCGATTAGTTGTGTCCGTATATCAGTGCTTCCATGCAGAAATCATACTAACCTCGAAACTTACTTCTGGGAAGTCTTTGCAAGTATGAGCAGTATTTGATTTTGCCACCCATGTTTCATGACTAAAGGTTGTCTACCTTCTCATTACGTGCATGATTATGGAAAACTAATAACGAAAGCATCAAAATGAGAATGAGATCGTATCCTCAAGGGACATTGGTTGACGAGCAGGAAAGGAAAAGTTCTCTAAGTCAATATTTGATAAACATGTACCAAAAGTTATTGGAAACCGTACCCAGCACATCCAATATGGAAGCTGTAAAAAACAAAGGATCCAAGCGAAACCACTCTCAGACTAAGATTCACCGGGTATACTGAATGTCGGAGTGCTTTACGTGAACACCTGCCTTAAAGGCATAACTTTACTGTGGTCTTTTTCATCTACACGGTGAGCTTTTTTGACGACTCATTACCGCTCCATTTTGTATACGGTTCTGCCGGTCCATGTAGAAGCATTTTCCTCGAGTTGGTCCGTTGCTTAACTTCCGAGATGCAAACATATCACTTCTGTTTACAACCAAACAGATGGGATGGCCTCTGTTGAGTCGGCAACAGCAACTAAATACGTAATCGGTAGACCGTAACACGAAATAAGACGGGGACTTGTTCTTACTCACAGAAAACACATTGTGGTAAATCTGGCATGAACAGAGTTAACCCTGAACATACTCGGACAAGGAAGGAAAATTCAATAGTATCACTTGTATAATATACCTTACATCCATCACCATTCAACCCAGCATACTTCTCGTTCATAATCTGACTCACTCATTGAGAAAAACATCAGATACACTCACTCTAGGTATACGGATTGGTGAGGTCCCACATTCATCCCGTATCATATACACTTAACAACAACTCATTTCCAACTTAGCTTAGTCCCACAGTCACTCCTTTCTGGGGTAACTGTAGTCTCGACAACAGCGCCAAACTTATCCAGAATATTAAAATTTACTGTGCATCAGTCCTTTAACCAACGTTATCTTCCCGCAAATTTGGGTTTAAACCACAGCCACTATGTGCGCCTCGAAGGGACCTCTCCAATAACTGAGACAAGATAAAGTCCGAAACTCTGACCTGTGGAATACCGGGTCCCGTAGTATCAGATTTGGTCGAGGATACATTTGATCATCACAAGTTTTCAGTCCCGGCAGATTAGAGTTATTGGTAGGACTTCTTTTCCTCGTGATAGCCATAACACAAGAAAGGTTAAGATTTTTCAAGGTAACATACTACCGAGGAGAGGGAATTGAGGATAATCAAATGCACATGGACTCAGAAAATGTAAAGCTAATAAAAGTGACGATTAAAGTGGTTTAAGCTTATAACTGAGGAAATTTCGCTGAGGAAATTCCAATGAGACTTAATGCTCGTATCTGGTTATCAATGCTGACTACCGAAGCACAAAAGATGTTGGAGTGCTTGAAGCTTCAAAACCCCAACATAAACGTGGACGTCATCCGGTCTGAATAAAACGCAGATCATACATGACCTCCCTATCGTGGATTCGGACTCCATTGAGCTCAATAAAATTTGCTGTTCTTTGGGGTTAGGAACGCAAGGGTAATGTTGTTGATGACATGATGGACAAATGTTCTCTAATGATTCAATTAAGGCAATCCAGGGGAACAGAGGAGTGACCAGTACCTCTATAAATTGGTGTCATATATATCCTCGGCCTTTCCATGGAATGATTTGACCTGGGTACTATGAGAATCAGAAGCATGAAGGACAGAGTTTCGAACTTTGGCTTGTCCTGTTTATTGTAATGGTCCCTTCGGGGTGCACGTTCTGGCTGTGGTTTAAACCCTAACTTGCCGGAAGAGAATAATGGTTAAAAGACTTATACACCATGAAATCTATATTTCTGTATAAGTTCGGTGCTGTTGCCGGAAAAGACAACAGATACCCCACAGAGGAGTAACTGTGGGACTAAAGCTTAGAATGTATTGGTGTTAAATTAATAGGCAGAATGAATCAGGTGTATATGGATCTAGCCATATAGACGTATGAATTTGTCGAATGATTTTTCTTGAATGTGTCGTATAAATGTGAAGTGTGCTGCGTCGAATCGATTTTCGACTTTAAATGTGGTTTATAAATCAAATCGTTTGAAAAATCACTTTTATTTATAATCATAAATACACTCACGTTTTTATTAAAATATACAAATATACAAAACAGTATAAAAAGTAAAAACTTGCAGAGTATTTCGATAAATTTGTAGCGGAATATAGAAAAAGAAATATGAAACTATTGCAAATATCTTTGATATCTTTGACCTGCATTATTTTTGCCGGCGTCAAGGCTTTTCCAGAAAATGTAAGTTTCTATTCGTTGTGACATAATTTAGCTTTCGATTAATTAATGTTTTATCCAGTATTCAGCAGTTGGCGTTTTTAACTCTGGTACTATTAGGCAAGATAAGACGAATGGAAATAGTGTAAGCTTTTTTAATGTTGATTTATTATTTGACAGTCAAAAAAAAATCAAAAATTTTCAGGTAATACATAATGTTGCTAATAGTGGTTATATTCATCAAAAAGGTTTGAATGGAAATAGTGTAAGTTTTATCTTTTCATTTTAAAAATTTAACTTCAAATTGATATTGAATATTTTCAGTTAATAAATAATGTTGCTAACACCGATTATATTAACCAAAGAAATGGTGTAAGTTTTTCTATTTACCTAATAATTTACCTTGTAGTTAATTTTGCATATTTTTAGGTTATATCTAACGTTGATAATATCGGCTTTATTAACCAAAGAAAATCGCATGGAAATAGTGTAAGTTCTTTATATGGTTTTATTTATGAAGTTTTATCTTAATATTGCAAATCTTTTCAGATAATACATAACGTTGTTAACATCAATTATATTATACTTATCAATTATGTTATACTTTATAAATTAGCTTTCAATTGATATATAATATTTTCAGAATATAATACAGAACATAGTTAAATACGATGTTATTGATCAATGAAATGCGCAAATAAATTGTACATGAATGTAAAGGAAAATTGGAATTATTGTATTAATTTTAAGTACAAAAGTTGTTACATTTTAAAAAGTCCAATAAAAACTAAAACTACAAGAAGTTGTAAACCGATCGAAGTTGATCATACATAAGCTATACATATCTCAAAGGCGCAATATAGAGCCTTTAGAAGTTATTAGTGTGATTAATGATACCGATATCTAATGTCGTTGCTCAGACCAGTTATGAACGAAACTTTATATATGTAGGTTAGTTAGGTTAGTTTGCTCGGAGGATGTTTACTATTTGAAATCCCATTAGATACACCTAGGCGACAATGGCGCCTGTAAGCGTTCCATAGAATTGTTTGTTGTTATATAACAAAAACCTTAAATAGTGATCAATGATGGTATTATTGTCAGTTTCCTTTCGGGGGCATGATACCTTAATTTAAGATCCTAATTCCTGGTGTTATTGCAATTCCGGGGAAAAGAGGTGCTACCAGTACCTCTACCGGGTCTATAAACTGGTGACGATGAAATATATCCTCGGCCTTTCCTTGCAATGATTTAACATGGGGTTGAACCAGAAAACCATATAATCTGACACCAAGAGCAGAGTTTAGGACTATATCTTGTCCCGGTTTATGGAGAGGTCCCTTCGGGTTGCACGTGGTGTCTGTGGTTTAAAACCAAATTTACGGGAAGAGAATGTCGGTAAAAAGTCTGATGGACAGTAAAGTCTATAATACTGGATAAGTTTGGTGCTGTTGCTGAGACAATAGATACCCCACAAAGGAGTAATTGTGGGACTAAGCTTTGGAAATGGTGTTAAGTGTATATGATACAAATGAATGAATGCAGGGTAAACGGAACTTAACCTGTGCCTGTAATCCTGTGTCTCCACTCAGAATACTTACCAATATACTAACCTCAGACTTACTCATTTTAGGGAGGCTTCTCTTCCTTTTCAATTCCAAGTGGCATTATGGGATTTTCTTTTTAGCCTTCGTTGCGTTGAATGGTTTTGCATTTATCAGCTCCTGCAACCCTATCTAGCGGCAATGATCAAGTGAGACACAAGTTCCTGAGGGTAAGCGACTGATCCAACCGACTTGTCCTCAGCAAGTGAGCTACAAACGGCTTTACCGTATTCGTTGACTATATTGACAATGTCAGGTTCAAATTTCTACGAACATATGGCTACTGTTGGAGTAGAAGATACTGCGGACTGTAGATGACGATCTTGCACGTGGTAAGCATGATCATCTTGTTGTTTTCGAAAATTCTGAAATTTTCTTTCAATTGCATAGATGCAAAAGGATATTAATATTCCGCTTGCTCTGTACAACCTTGAAGGTACTCTATCAAATTGATTTGGGTTCCAAGATACAAGGACATTGAGACCCAACAAACACGCTCACGTTAAAACGAAGAAATGGAAATTAAAGAAATTCAGCCAAAATATGCATTATTATCTGGTACAGTTTGGTATTGAAAATGAGCAAAATCAGTTCACATAGGGAAAAGTTATGAATCAAAATTTAAAACAACTCCGAAAAAAATAAGCATTTTTTACACATTCTGATGTAATGCAAGATAATTTCATGAAAGTCATCATAAGTTCGTTCCTACACAAGATCTTGATTCCTGCTGAAAATTGCCAGAATCGGTCTATAATTTCATATACCTCCCATACAAAAGTACATATTCACCGAAAATGAGTTTTTTGTTAATAACTTCCGTCATAATGTAGATATCTTCACAAAATTTTACAAATTAAAATCTTATGTAAATAGAATTCATTGAGAGAAAAAATTTTCTGGATCGGTCCATAATTTGACATAGCTCCCATACAAGGTCCCCTCCCGAAAATCACTTAAACGCGCATAACTCATTACTAAATTAAGATATCCATATAAAATTTGGAATAAGTATTGCTCATATGCACAGAAATATTACTATGAAAGTTTTTTCGGATCGGTCCATAATTGGTCATACCTCCTATACAAGGTCCCCTCCCGAAAATCACTTAAACGCGCATAACTCATTACTAAATTAAAATATCCATATGAAGTTTGACACAAGTATTGCTAATATACACAGAAATATTACTATGAAATTGTTTTCCTATCGGCCCATAATTGATCATAGCTCCCATGCAAGGTCCATTTCAGAAAAACACTTAAAGGCACATAACTCATTACATACTATTTTTGTACACAGAAATGTTATTTCAAAATTTTTTTCACGATCGGTTCATCTTTGGTCATAGCTCCCATACAAGGTTCCCTCCCGAAAATCACTTAAAGGCTCATAACTCATTACAAAGTATTGATATCCATACATTTAGCAAAAATATTGCTTTTATATACATAAATAACACTATAAAATTGTTTTACGATCGGTCCATATTTGGTCTTAGCTTTCATACTAGGTCCCTTCCAGAAAATCACTTAAATGCACAATATTCATTACCAAATAACGATATAGATACAGAATTTTGAAATTTTGTCTTTATATACATAATTGGTCATAGCTCCCATACAAGGTCCTTTTAGAAAATCTCTTAAACGCACATTACTCATTACCAAATAAAGCTATTGATACAAAATTTGGCACAAATATTAGTTAGTTTGGTATACAAAAATTCTATTTTAAGATTTTTTCACGATCGGTCCATAACATGGGTGCGGTCTGTCCCATGCAAGGTTCCCTCCGATGATCACTTGAACACACATTACTTATTACAAAATTACGATATAGATACAAAATTTGACCGAAATATAGCTTTTATGTACAGAAATTTTGCTTAAAGAATTTTTTACGATCGGTCTATAATTGGTCATATCTCCCATACTAGGTCCTGCCCCTAAAAGCACTTTAACCGTATTTAAATAGTTGCATTATCAATTTGTGTAGAACAAAATTATATATACATATGTATTTTGAAAATCCTTAAATCTTTCACACAAATATCGTTAAAGCATATCATAGGGCGCTATAAAAATATGTATAAAAGAAAATGGGGTTTGTTCAATAAATCTTGGAATTGTAACAGATTTAAGCTGTTTAAATCTTGGGCTTTTTCTATTTAAGACATGAGAAAACTTATTTCTACAAATATTTGATCAATTAAAAAAGTATTAATATAAAAGTAGCTGGTGGAGGCTATTTAAGATTCGGCTCAGCCAAATATAGCACTCTAACTTGTTTTTTTTTTAAATTTTAATAAAAATGTATCCAAAAGCTGGCTAAAAATCGGACCAAAAAGAAAGAAATCTGGTAAAAAGTGGGTTAAGGAAGTACTAAAATTTATATTATTGATTTTTTTTCTGAGGAAAAAAAAATTGTTAGCCCGTTCCAAAAATATATGTTTCATTCCATAGACAAACCAAAAATATTAATTTGTAAACTTTTGTTATTTGCAATCTATAATTTTAGAATATTTAATACGAATTATTAGTCATATATATAATTGAATAAAACTTAACAGTTATTTGTGGTTAATTTATATAAAAATGTTTTAAATAAAAACAATTTTTTTTCATGAATCATGTTAAATTTCCGAATCCATAAAAAAAGTTTCATTACAAAACATATAAAAAGGTTATGAACTTGAAAATTATACAACAGTTCCAATAAGCTTCATAGCGGAAAAGAGTTATTTGATTGTGGAAAATATGAAACTAATTAATTTATTCCTTGTAGTCGCTTGTATTGTTGCCAGTGCTATGGCTACTCCGTCAAATGTAAGTTTATAATAATTTTTTTCCTAAAGCATTTTCTAAATACACTTCATATTTTTAAATATAAAATATTTTCAGTATAATGCTCAAGGCGTTCTTAACACGGGATTCTTTAATCAAGGAGGAGTTGGAAAATAATAAAAATTATTGCATTCACATTTATGACACTAATAAAGATTGAAATATATTTAATCCAATTTTTTATATGTACTTTTATCGAAGGGCCAATAGTGGGATTATGTTAGGTTAAACGTATTTAATTATATTCGAAATATACATAGGACAATATCGGTTATATTGTGCTCGCACATAGAAAAACTATATTGTAAAATCCTTTTATAGTGATTTATGAAAGGAATTATCGATCGATGTTGAGAAATTTAGATTCATATATGTAATTCCTAAGAATTTTCTAATCAGTGGTCTTGCTGCCTCGCCTCCCAAGATATTTAGTTCTAATTTCAACGAAATCAATTGGTTTGAAAGAAAACTGTTTGTCCAACTTCGAATAATTGTGTCCGTAAACCAGTGCTTCCCTCCAGACATCACACTAAAACTCGGGTTGTCTTCTGGGAAGTATTTGCAAGTATGGCCAGTATTTGATTTTGCAACCCACCCATGTTTTATGACCAAAGGTTTTTCACCTTCTTATTACGGGCATGATTATGGAAAACCAGCAACAAAAGCATCAAAAAGAGATCGTATCCTCATTCGACGACGCCCCGGTTTTGAGTCAAGAGACATTGGTTGGCTTATAAGTGAGAGCGAGCAGGAATGGAAAAGTTTCTCAGTCAATATGTGGTAGACAAGTACCAAAACTCGTTGGAAACCGTACCCAGTACATGCAAAGTAGAAGCTCTAAAAAACATGGGGTCCAAGCGAAACCACTCTCAGACTAAGATTCACCGAGTATACAGAATGTCGGAGCGCTTTACGCGAACACCTGCCATAAAGGCATAACTTTACGGCCGTCGTTGCTTTACTTCCGAGATGCGAAAGCATCACTTTAGTTTACAACCACGCAGATGGAATGCCCTCTGTTAAGTCGGCAACAGCAACTAGAGACGTAATCGGTAGACCGAAACACGAATACTTGTTCTTACTCACAGAGAACAGTTATGAACAGAGTAAACTCTGAACATATCCGGACATGGAAGGAAAATTAAATGATATCACTTGTATAACATACCTTACATCCATGACCATTCAACCCAGGAAAACATCCGACACACTCACTCTACATTCATCCTGTATCATATACCAACCAACACCAACTCATTTTCAACGCTTAGCCCCACAGTCATTCCGCTGCGAGGTATCTGTTGCATCGGCAGCAGCACCAGAATTATAGCCTTTACCGCGCATGAGCCCTTTAACTAACATTCTCTTCTTGCAAATTTGGATTTAAACCACAGCAAACACCGGTCCAATAACCGGGACGAGATAAAGCCTGGTTTCTCTGGTTCGACCCCATGTCAAATCATTCTAAAGAATGGCCGAGGATGTATTTGATCATCACCAGTTTTCAGTCCCGGTAGAGCTACTAGTAGCTAATCTTTTTCTCGGGATTGCAATAACACCAAGATAGGGGAACATTTTTGAAGGTAACATACTACCGAGGGGAGGGGATACAGGATAATCAAATACACATGAACTCAGAAAATGCATAGCTAATAAAAGTTACTCTTAAAGTGGGTTAAGCTTATAATTGAGAAAATTTCGTAGAGGAAATTCCGATGAGTCTTAGTGCTCGTATCTGTTTACCAATGCTGACTACCGATGCACAAAAGATGTTGGAGTGCTTAAAGCTTCAATACCCCAACATAAAAAGGGGACGTCGTCCGGTCTGAAGAGGACGACGGTCATACATGACCTCGCCATCATGGATTCGAACTCCATTGAGCTCAATAAAGCGGGCTGTTCTTTAGAGTTAGGAATGCAAAGCTAATGGTGTTCCGACCAACAAAACATGGTAGCGGGGAAGCGGATGACATTAAGGATAAATGTCTTCAAATGATTCAATTAAGGCAATCCAGGGGAACAGAGGAGAGACCAGTATCTCTATAAATTGGTGTTGTCAAATGTATTCTCGGTCTTTCCTTGGAATGATTTGGCCTGGGTTAGAACCAGAAATCCATATAATCTGGTACTGTGAGAATCAGAAGCTTGTCCTGGTTATTTTAGAGGTCCCTTTGGGGTTCACATTCTGGCTGTGGCTTAAAACCTATCTCTCAGGAAGAGAATTCTGTTTAAAAGACTGATACAGGATGAAATATATATTCTGTTCGGCGCTTCGGAGGAGTGATTGTGGGACTAAAGCTGGGAATGTGTTGGTTTTAAATTAATAAGATACGGAATTAATCAGGGGTATATTGACCTAGCTATATAATCGTATGAATTTGTCGAATGATTTCTCTTGAATGTGTCGTATAAATGAGAAGTATGCCGAAACGAATGGATTTTACAATTTTGCATCGGGGGTCTTACTTTAAATGTGGTTTATAAAACAAATCGTTTGAAAAATAATTGTTTATTTATAATTATAAATACACTCTTTTCATTAAATCTCAATATACAAAACAGTATAAAAAGTAAAAACTTGCAGAGTATTTCAATAAATTTGTAACGGAAAGTAGAAAAAAATATGAAACTATTGCAAATATCTTTGATATCTTTGACCTGCATTATTTTTGCCGGCGTCAAGGCTTTTCCAGAAAATGTAAGTTTCTATTCGTTGTGACGTAATTTAGCTTTCGATTAATGAATGTTTTATCCAGTATTCAGCAGTTGGCGTTTTTAACTCTGGTACCATTAGGCAAGAAAAGACGAATGGAAATAATGTAAGCTTTTTTAATTTTGATTTATTTGATTAATTTACCTTCCAAATAAAATTACAGGTAATACATAACGTTTCTAACAACGGTTATATTCATCAAGGAGGTTCGAATGGAAATAGTGTAAGTTTTACATTTTCATATCAAAAATTTAACTTCAAATTAATATTGAATATTTTCAGTTAATAAATAATAACCAAAGAGGATGGAATGGAAATAGTGTAAGTTTTTCTATTTACCTAATAACTTACCTTTTAGTTAATTTTGCATATTTTTAGGTTATAGCTAACGTTGATAATACTGGCTATATTAACCAAAGAAAAACGAATGGAAATAGTGTAAGTTTTATATAAGCTTTTAATGCAGATTTCTCTTAATATCGCCAATATTTTCAGATAATAAGTAACGTTGTTAACACTAATTATATTAATCAAAGAAAAAATACAAATGGAAGAGCTGTAAGTTGTATTTGTTACTTCATAAATTAGCTCTCAATTGATATATAATATTTTCAGAATGTCATACAGAACATTGTTAACCACGATGTTATTGATCAATGAAAGGCGCAAACAAATTGTATATTGATACGAAGGAAATTTTCTGGAATTATTAAATTGATTTTAACTTAAAATTTTTAAGTATACATTTTGTTACATTTTAAAGAATGCAATAAAAACAAAAACTGTCAGATGTTAGAAACCGATCGAAGTTAATCAGTAATGTTACCGCTATTCTATTTATTTCTGTTCTAGTTCTGTTCTAGTTCTGTTCTAGTTCTGTTCTAGTTCTGTTCTAGTTCTGTTCTAGTTCTGTTCTAGTTCTGTTCTAGTTCTGTTCTAGTTCTGTTCTAGTTCTGTTCTAGTTCTGTTCTAGTTCTGTTCTAGTTCTGTTCTAATTCTGTTCTAGTTCTGTTCTAGTTCTGTTCTGTTCTGTTCTAGTTCTGTTCTGTTCTAGTTCTGTTCTAGTTCTGTTCTAGTTCTGTTCTAGTTCTGTTCTAGTTCTGTTCTAGTTCTGTTCTAGTTCTGTTCTAGTTCTGTTCTAGTTCTGTTCTAGTTCTGTTCTAGTTCTGTTCTAGTTCCACTCTAGTTCTGTTGCTCAGATCAGCTAAGAACCAAATTTTAAAGAATTTAATTTAATGCTTATTTATTTAAAAGTTCATTAAATTACTTTTTGAAAGAGTCTTATATGTATGTCGAAATAATATACATAGGTTAGTTAGATTGATAGGAGGATGAAATACGCTTAGGCGACTGTCAGGCCTAAAAAAGAGAAAAACCTGATATACATAGAAATCAGTGAAGTTATTACTGTAGTTTCCTTAACGTAATTCCTAGGAATTTTCAAATAATTGTTCGTTAGGAATGTTATATCGTTCCTTAGATATTTATATCTTATTTTGACAAAAGCCTGACAATGACAAAGAAAGTTCTTCAGAGTTCACTATCCTCTCTATTAGCTCTACATTCGTCTGAATTCGCTCGTCCGATACGTATTATCTTTCTAACCTGAGATTTAGTAATTTTGAGGAGGCTTCTAATCCCGCTTAATTTCCGTGAAAGTCTGACAATGATAAAGAAAGTTCTGCAGAGTCCCACTCTCTTCTCTACATACCCTAAATTCGTCTGAATAAGCTGGTCCAATTTTGTATAGCTGTGCTGTAATCATGTGTGTTCACTCAGAATGCGTACCATTATACTAACCGCAGACTTGCACAGCCCTCGATGAGTTGAGTGATTGTGCGTTCATTAAATTAACTCCCGCTTTTCGTTCTTTCGTTGCCAACTATTCCCGAGTGACTTGGTACACATATGAAGTAAAGCTTACCTCTAAAAGAGTATTCGGTAAAAGCACCCTTACAATGCAATACGATCATAAATTTAACACTATCACCTGATATCGCTCTAATTACCTTCTGGTTGTCGGTAAATATGTTAACCCCTATTGGCGCCATATATATATTAATCCAATTTACACATTCCGTAATTTCTCGGACTTCTGCCTGGTGATTAGGTAAAATGTTGTATATTTCTGTTTCTAGGTATTTAAGATAGATAGTCAGGCTCATTTTATCTCCCAGTTTAGAGCCATTCGTGTAGTAACCGATTTCTATGAATATTTGCTCTAATAGTGCGCTTGACCATGATGTTCTATCAGTTCCCGTTATATTTTGTGTTTATTATTACGACATCGTTTGAATAGCATACAGGTCTAAGTCCTTACTTGGATAGGGTCGCAGCTTATCCATCTGTTCCTTAGCATATGGTTGATCCAGTTACGATGCACACTGTCGATAAAAATCTGGTCTAAGGATTGGATAAGTGTAGCAGTGTGCACATTATTTATTCACCTTCCATATCACGGCATATCTTCTTCAGTGTATATAGTGGACATCTTCATTCAATTCGGTTTTTATTGATCGACTCTACATAAGCATGCTGCATATACTTTATCGATCATAGATACCGGTTGAACGTCTGTTTTGCAAATAGTTTGCAAAGATTTTTCCCAAAGTTCCGTATCTCCCCTGTCACCCAAGGTTTCACCTGGGCAGATCTCAATTCCAGCAGAGTACAACTGTCCTTGAGCGATTCAACTAGGGCACTTGTAATTTTTCGGCAATTAAACTATTAAATGCATACAAATGCCCTTATAAACTACAAAAGGAAACTTTTAATTGCATATTTCTGGGTTTCCAAGTAAATGTGTATATTTAACTCTACTTGAAATCTTTTTTTAATATTATTCTATAAAACTAATTGATATTCATGCATAATTGTGGTCAAAATCACGTGTAGAAAAATATGTATTTAAAATTTATCCATTTTATTTATAATACATGGGGAAATTTTCTTATTATTTATATTTATAATAAGCGATGCAAATATTGTAGTCCTACAAATCCGACTTTAAAATAATATACACAAAAAAAAACACATTCAAGGGCCCAGATTATGAGAAAAAACTAATTTCGAAAACGATATGTCAAGCCTAAAAAGTACGTACTTACATAATATATTATTTGTAAGTCATTACTAGATTTCTTCTAAGCAATGCAGACGGTATGTTGTAGTCATTGAAAATTAAGTTGTTGAGTAAGTACAAGTTATTATTATGTTTTTGCTGGGTATGTAAGTGATAATGGACTTAAGAAATATAAGTTTGTATCTGATAAATCCAAAAAATCTGTATAATACTATTATTTCTAGTATATATATTTATTATATAATATGAAGGCATTATACCCACTGTATCTCACAAGATGTAGCGTGAACAAAAATCTCGCAATAAAAATGATATAAAAAGGTGTAAAGTAGAAAAATATTTAACAGTATTTCTATATATTTTATATCGGAAAGGAGTAATTTGTTGGCGGAAAAATGAAAATAATTACATTATTCCTTGTGGTCGCATGTATTGTTGCCGCTGCAATGGCAGATCCAGACAATGTAAGTCTCTTTTACTAAGTTTTTTTTTGAATTATTATATAAATTACTATTAATTACTTTCAGTTTAATGCCCAAGGTGTTGTTAATTCCGGTTATTGGAATCAAGGAGGAAAATAATTTATATTAATTAATACGTTTATATTAAAAATATAAATAAATTTATAATTTGTATTTAATTTATAAAAAAAACATAATTTTTTAATCATAAAAATATTCAGCTAAGTCGAATTTTATATAGCCGTCATCGAAATATGATCTGCAATTTTAGGTTAATTTCGAAATACATGGCAATCTTCGAATAATTAATTTAAAATAATCTGATTTACTGTAAAATGGGATATGACTCAAGAAACTTGGTAAATGGGGACCAAGGTCAAATAAATATTCCGATTTGTTCGCATATACATATTTTCAGAAGAGCCCAGATATTTGTGAAATCTTAATCTTTAATAATGCTATCAGACATGCTTTCGAGAAGTTTTCTATTTTATATCAGCAAAATCGGCCCATTTTTGTACCCAAATAAATAATTGTTTTTCCTGGTCAGACCATAATCCGTAATAGTGTAAAGTCCACTTCCGAAAATTATTTAATCGTAAATATTTAACTCGCGCACTAACAACGATATATGGATGAAATTCGTAGTATTACTAACTTCATTCTCGGTTAGGCTTGGTAGTGCTTGCCCAGAGTAAAGGCGGCAAATTGTCTGTGACCTACAATACAATCTTGGGAGGGAGCCTATTAATGTCGAAGTACTTTACGTGAAGACCTGTCGTGTTGGTCTATTTCACGGTGGTCTTTTTCAACCACTGGGTGAGCTTATATGGAATTTCCGGTCCAGTATACGTGCACTTTGCTTAAGTACTTGATCTATCTAATCTTTGACCCCGTTGCTTAACTTCGGAGATGCAAAAACATGACTTTCGTTTACAACCACACAGATGTGGTGGCCTCTGTTGAGTCGGCAACAGCACCGTAGTACCAGATTATGAGGTTCTCTGGTTCGACCCCATGTCAAATCATTCGAAGGACTAGCCGAGGAGTGAAATGAAATCACCAGTTTATAGTCCAGGCAGGTACTGGTAGCACCTCTTAACCCCAGGATTGGAATACACCAAGATGAGGGTTTTTCATTAAGGAACATGCCCCGAGGGGGGGGGGGTGTTTGAAAGCCTAATGGGGACCTAATATGGGGAGTGGGGTCAATTTTGGACCGATCCTTACTGAAGTTAGTAGAGAGATTTTGGCTCATACAAAACTTGTTTATGCCGAATTTCATCGCTGTAGTCTCATTTCTACAGTTTCTGAAGGGGACCTTATATGAGTAATGAACGTTAAAGACATTTTCTGAAGGTGACCTTATATGGGGTATAGGGTCAATTATTAAGCGATCCGCATAAAATTTGGTTAAGAGATTTACGTTCACATAACACTTATTTATGTAGAATTTCATCGTTATACTGGTATTTTTAAACCACTGACTGTTAAAACTGTTTTCCGGGGGGCCACTTGTATGGGGGATATGCGAAAACGTGGACCGATTTTTTTCTATTTTCAATACCAAACAAACCTTATCAATAGAGAATGTTTATGGAAAATTTCAGCTGTCTAGCTCCTCCCGTGTGGTCCCTATCATGATTTCAACAGACAGATGGACAGACATGACTAGATCGCCTCAGAATCTAATAAGGACCCACAATGTGTATATATACTTTTCTGGGCCTTAGGCAAATATTTCGATGTGTGTGTTTTTTGATAGTGGGTATCAAAATGATTGTGTGTTTATATATTTGATGTTTATAGACGGCTAAACCGATTTTCATGAAATGTATGTATGTCTGGAAGAGGTTATAGGCTACTTTTTAGGAGGAGCTACTCCCGTATTAAGAAAATATTAAATAGTTATATCTGAGATAATATAACAGTAAGTAGGCGGACTAGCAGCAGGGGATGTGGCACCTCTCATATAAATTAAACACAAAAATTCGTTTATCGTGGAAACTATTACAGTTAGAATCTTGAAATTTTGCACGAACTTTAACATCCATGTAAACATTTTGGGTAATAAATTGTTGGACTACCATTGAGGGAAGCGACACCTCCCACATGAATTAATTACAAAAATTGGTTTATCTGGAAAACTAATAGGACTAAATTCTTCAAATTTTGCACAATGAACTTTAATATTCATCTGAACATTTTGTAGAAAACAGGGCGAACTTTCATCTGGCTTGGAGCCCCCAACATTTACCCCCCAATTTTTTAACCACCATAGAGATAAATAAATTGTATAGTTGTATGTATGTTTAGTAATAAATCATTTTATTTACTCGACAAACATTTTTTTCTATTAACGTAAAAATTTGAATTATTTTCCTCCTTGATTGAAATGACCAGTGTTAACAACGTTTTGGGCGTTATACTGAAAATAATATTAAAAGATACAAATATTTAATTAGAAAATATACATATTAAAAATTAAAAAATATAAACTTACATTATCCGGAGCGGCCATTGCACTGGCAACAATGCAAGCAACTATGAGGAATGATCTAATTAGTTTCATATTTTTTCACGACCGAATAACTTGTTTCCGTTAAGAAATCTATTGAAATACTGTTCAATATTTGTTCTTTTTATACCATTTTTGTTAACCAATACATTCCTAGTTGTGGTGGTGGGTATATTTGTTATTATAAAATTATAATTAAAAGTAAAAAGGTATAATAGGACGCGTCCACGATCGTTCGTATACTTTAAAATGGTTATAAGTCAAATATTTAAATGCGTTACAAACAATTAATCAAACTCATAATATAAATATAATTTTTAAACTGACACATCATATAATTATTTTTTTCCAAGATTTTAAGATTTTGACCACAAATATGTAAAAATAACAGTAAATATTATAGAACCATAAAATGAATAGTAGTGGTTTAAACAACCACTTGTGTTAGATCTAAGTTATGAATAATATGATCTTTTATGAGTAATAGTAGCTTTGTATCTATCTATCTATCTATCTATCTATCTATCTATCTATCTATCTATCTATCTATCTATCTATCTATCTATCTATCTATCTATCTATCTATCTATCTATCTATCTATCTATCTATCTATCTATCTATCTATCTATCTATCTATCTATCTATCTATCTATCTATCTATCTATCTATCTATCTATCTATCTATCTATCTATCTATCTATCTATCTATCTATCTATCTATCTATCTATCTATCTATCTATCTATCTATCTATCTATCTATCTATCTATCTATCTATCTATCTATCTATCTATCTATCTATCTATCTATCTATCTATCTATCTATCTATCTATCTATCTATCTATCTATCTATCTATCTATCTATCTATCTATCTATCTATCTATCTATCTATCTATCTATCTATCTATCTATCTATCTATCTATCTATCTATCTATCTATCTATCTATCTATCTATCTATCTATCTATCTATCTATCTATCTATCTATCTATCTATCTATCTATCTATCTATCTATCTATCTATCTATCTATCTATCTATCTATCTATCTATCTATCTATCTATCTATCTATCTATCTATCTATCTATCTATCTACTATCTATCTATCTATCTATCTATCTATCTATCTATCTATCTATCTATCTATCTATCTATCTATCTATCTATCTATCTATCTATCTATCTATCTATCTATCTATCTATCTATCTATCTATCTATCTATCTATCTATCTATCTATCTATCTATCTATCTATCTATCTATCTATCTATCTATCTATCTACTATCTATCTATCTATCTATCTATCTATCTATCTATCTATCTATCTATCTATCTATCTTCTATCTATCTATCTATCTATCTATCTATCTATCTATCTATCTATCTATCTATCTATCTATCTATCTATCTATCTATCTATCTATCTATCTATCTATCTATCTATCTATCTATCTATCTATCTATCTATCTATCTATCTATCTATCTATCTATCTATCTATCTATCTATCTATCTATATATATAAAAATGAATGTGTGTTTGTTTCTATGTTTGTATGTTTATATGTTTGTATGTTTGAACGTTATAGACTACTAAACGGCTGAACCGAATTTCTTCAAATTTTCTCAGCGTATTCCTGTATGTCTGGAATAGGTAATAGGCTACTTTTTATTTTGAAATTCCAGGTGGGCGAGTAGCTACGCCCATATTAAGAAATTAATAAATCCGTATATTTGAGATCATATAACAGTTAGAGTCCTCAAATTTTGTCGGAGCAACTTTAGTGTCAATATGATTATTTAGGACAAAATGTAGGCGGAATAGCATTAGGGGGCGTGGCACCTCCCACATAAATTAAATACAAAAATTCGTTTATCTTGGAAACTATTACAGTTAGAATCATCAAATTTTGCACGAATAACTTTAACATCCATTTAAAACATTTTGGTTAATAAATTGACGGACTACCCATGAGGGGAGCGGCACCTCCCATATTAATTAAATACAAAAATTCGTTTATCTGGGAAACTAATGAAACTAAATTCTTCAAATTTTGCACGAAGAACTTAAATATTCATCTGAACATTTTGGAGGAAAAAAAAGCGGACTTTCATCTGGGGGGCTTAAAGCCCCCATATGAATTAAATAGAAAAATTCGCATATCTGAGAAATTATTAGAACTAGAATCTTCAAATTTTACTTGAAGAATCTTGACATCATCTGAACATTTAGAGTATAACGGGCGGACTTTCAATGGGGAACTTGGCACCTCCCATATGAATTAAATATAAAATTTCGTTTATCTGAGAAACTAATAGAACTTGATTCTTAAAATTTTGCACAAATTACTTTAATATTCATCTGAAAATTTTGGAGGAAAAAGCGCGGACTTTCATCTGGGGAGCTTGAAGCCCCCACATGAATCAAATAGAAAAATTCTTATATCGTTTATCTTTAAATTTTATATGAAGAACTTTGACATTCATGTGAACATTTAGAGCATAACGGGCGGACTTTCAATGGGTGGCTTGGCACAACATACATGAATTAAATACATAATTTCGTTTACCTTGGAAACTCTTATATTATTCAAAATTTTCGTAGATAGATTGGTGATAGAAAGAAACTGGCGAACTTGCAATAATTTGCTTGACATCTCTCATATGTAACATATTATAAATCTGGAAAACTATTGTAGTTATAATCTTAAAAATCGTTAAGTGGGTTTTTTATTTATACATATTGCTTTTAGTGTAGCAAAGCACACTGGGTATAGCTAGTTCTAAATAAACGTTATAAAAATATAGAAAAATGGGCGGAATTAATATTATGGGCGTGATACTTTCTACAAAAATTAATAGTTATTATTGAATTAATTTTTAAATTATAAACTTTTAACAGTATTCAACCGTTTTGACTACATGGGCGGTATATATAGTGGGCGTGACGTTTCACATGTTTTTTTTGTCCAAAATTATTATTTTTACCTTAATATGACTCCGGGGCATGTTATTTCGATGAAAGATCACATCCCGGGGAAAACAAGTGCTACCAGTACCTCTACCGGGACTATAAACTGGTAATGATTAATTGCATCCTCGGCCTTCCCTTGAAATTATGTGACATGGGGTCGAAACAGAGAACCACATAATCTCGTACCACTGGAACAGGGCAGAGAATCGGACTTTTTCTTATCCCGGTTTTTGGAAAGGTCCCTTGGGGGTGCTCTTGTTGGTTGTGGTTTAAACCCAAATTCGCGGAAAGACAATGTCGGTTAAAGGACTGATGCACGTTAAAATGTATAATTCGGGATAGTTCGGTGATGTTGTCGATACAACAGATATCCCACAGAGAACACCACCCCGGGCATGTTTCCTTGATGATAGATCCGCAACTTGATGTATTGCAATCCGGGGGAAAAGAGGTGTTACCAATACCTCTAGTCTACCATGCCTATAAACTGGTGATGTGATGTCACTTCACTCCTCGGCTAGTCCTTGGTATGATTTGACATGGGGTCTAACCAGAGAACCACTTGATCTGGTACTACGGGTGGCCAGTTGCCCGCAGGACTATGTCCTGGCTGGTCACTTGGTTGAGGTTCCTCCGGGAACCATGTAGTGGCTGTGGTTTAAACCCAAATTCGCGGGGAGAGTAAGTGGCGGTTAAAGGACTAATGTAAGGTAAAGTCAATATTTTGGGATAAGTTCGGTGCTGTTGCCGAGACAACAGAGATGCCACAGAGGAGTGACTGTGGGACTAAGCATTGGAAATGAGTTGGTGTTAATTGTATATGGTACAGAATGTATGTGGGATATGAGGTCCTCACCCAGCCGTTTACCTAGAATAAGTGTGTCGTATGTTTTTCTCTTATGAGTGTGTCGGATGAATGCGAAGTGTGCTGGGTTGAAAGATGATGGATGAAAGGTATCATATACAAATGATACCATTGAATTTTCCTTCCTTGTCCAGATATGTTCGGAGTAAACTATGTTCATATCAGAATTAACACAGTGTGTCACAGTGAGTAAGAACAAAGTCTCGGTTTATTTAATGGATTCGTACTTTGGTCTACCAGTTACGTCTCTAGGTGCTGTTGCCGACTCAACAGAGGCCATCCCATCCGCGTGGTTTTACATCTTGTCAGTTATGCATTGGGGCAGCAATGGTCAGAGATTGCGCAAAGTGCGCGTAGATTGTACCGCAACATCCATATACCTATATTGCCACCTGCATGTAACAAACATAATGGGGCGGTGGTGAGTCGTCACAAAGCTCACCCAGTGGTTGAAAAATACTACCGTGAGATAGGCCAACATGGCAGGTACTCACGTAAAGCACTTCGGCATTAATCCCACAGAGGAGTTACTGTGGGACTAAGCATTGGAAATGAGTTGGTTCACCTTACCCCCTTGTAAGGCCCATTCAGAAAATTACTTTAACATTCAATTTGTTATTAACTAAAATCTCTCTATTAAGTTCTGTGAGAAACGGCCCATGGCTCCCACAAAAGGACCCCTTCAGAAAAAGTATTTTAGAGCTTTTTTCTTACTTAATAATACCAGTATAGCGATGAAATTTGACCTAAACAAGTTTTGTAGAAACGATAATCTATCACCCCCAGAGCACCTTACCATATAAGGCCCGCCTCAGAAAATGACTTTAAATTCGTGACAGCATGCTACGCAATTAACCCTTATTATAACCCTTATTAACCCTTCCTTTATTAAAGGCCCTATTCCGAAAATCACCCTTACTTTCATATTAATCTAATGATCAAAAGCTATATATAGGAAAACCTGATGGTATTTACTTTATCATTACGACATATGATTTAAAGGTGGGTAATAGGTGTAATAGGTAATAGACGTCAGTAAACTAAATTTTATCGAATGTAGGAAAGTTAGTACTTTTTTGTTTCGGCTAAAAAGGACAATTCTTTCGAATCCTCTAATATATACATATTTAAGGATTTATTGAAACAATTACAATTATATTGAATGAACTTTTTAAAATTTGTTCTTTTATTTATAACATTTTAATGAAATAAATTAAATCACTTCTTTCCACCTTGAGAAAAATAACCGGAGTTAGAAACACCTTGCGCATTAAACTGAAAATACGTATTATTAATTAAAAGTTACATTAAAATGTAATAGTTATAAACTTACATTGTCTGGAGTAGCCATTGCACTGGCAACAATGCAAGCGACTATAAGGAACAAATTAATAAATTTCATTTTTTTTCACGAACGAATGACTTTATTCCGTTATTAAAGTTATTGGAAAACTGTTAACTATTTTACTTTTTTACACCACTTTTATATATTAGTTTTTACCCTACATCTTACTTGATGGAGTGGTAGGTAATATGCATTTGTTCTTACGTTAGTTTTATTCAAATAATTAGATCATAAAAAATTCTCCGGAATCATATAAAAACATTTTATTTCTGATCTAAAATTCACAGTGAGACAAAATAAACGGAAATTTAAACTCCAGGGAAGTGATACTATTTTTCTGAAAGGTAGTTCCGAGTAGAACAATAATCTGTTTTGAAAATCTGCCTTATAGGGAGATGCAATTTAAAGTTTAGGTTAGGTATTTCTATATTTATTGATATGTATATATTTTTAGGTGTATAGTATAATATAGTCGGGTTTGCGGACTTTGTCTTGTAACATACTATACATAGTTTAATTATAGTAAATAAACTAACAAGGAAATTTCCATATTATTCATAATTATTTTTATGCAATTTTAACCACAAATATGCACGTTCCATTGAATTACAAGGTGTGTCATAAAAACATTCACGATTTTTCATATATACTTTTTATGTGAGGAAAAATTAATGTAAGAAATTAGTAACTGTTTTTAAATCTGTAGCACTCGGAGACATTAATGACCCTATTCCGAAAATCACATGCTTTTATGGTATATACATACATTTGTATATATGTATATAGGGAATTTCGTGTCAAGTGGCCTTACTTTAAAAATCGATGTCTTCCTATTTGCACCACGGTTAGTACTATGGGATAGTAGGCCAGACACAAACTTTCAGCTCTATCGGTCAAGATCTGCCGGAGTCAGAGGGGGTCAAAGTTCGACATTTTGGTCATACAGAATTTTATTCAAATTAGTGTAACTTATCACCTATTGGTCCTAACTAAAATTATCCAAAGGAGTTTAAAGAAAGCTTATTCAATTTCCGTGAAGGGCTTTATAGTCCCATAATGGGATGCGAGTGGAATATCTATCAAAAAAAATTATTTTTTAACTCAAAAATATTTTTTTTCAATATTAGGCACTTAATTTTCTCCTATTTTTTAAAAATGGACTTTTTTGTTGTATCGTCCAATTATTAGACCATTCCCCTAATAGCTTTGTGGTCACTTAGTGGGATGCAAGGGGCATAGTGAAAAAAATAATATTTTAACTAAAAAACTTTGCTTTTGAAGTTAAAATATTTTATATATGTATATATATCCCACTCACATCCCACTAAGTAATCACAAAGCTCTTAAGGGCAATGGTCTAAGCTTTCTTTTGAGCAAAAAAAAGTACATATTGGAAAAATAGGGGAAAATTTAGTGCCAAATATTGGAAAAAAAAATTATTCTGAGTTAAAAAATATTTTTTTTATAGATATTCCACTCGCATCCCATTATGGTACTATAAAGCCCTTCACGGAAATTGAATAAGCTTTCTTTTAAGCAAAAAAAATAGCCCATTTTGAAAAAATTAAAAAAAAAATGATAAAAAAAAAAAATAATTAAAAAAAAAACTTTCAAAAATTAAAAAAAAAAATTGGAAAGAATGAAGAAATAGCTATCTGAACATTTTTGCTAGGACCAATAGAAGAAAAGTTACACTTATTTCAATAAAACCCAGTATGACCAAAATGTCCAACTTTGAGCCCCTCTGACTCCAGCAGTTCTTGACTGATAGAGTTGAAAGTTTGTGTCTGGCCTACTAAAGTTGGTTCACTTCACACGAAATTACCCATATACATGTATACTATCGTTACATACTTTTTACCAAGTTTTGGACCAGTCTTTTGAGATGTACTCTTTCCAGTTTTGTGCAGAGTTGTCTCAATTTTTGCAGGGTATGTCTAATAATAAAAATTCGATCGGAAAGACTAGAATATAGAACAGACTACATGCTAGACTATAGACTAGACTATAGACTAGACTATAGACTAGACTATAGACTAGACTATAGACTAGACTATAGACTAGACTATAGACTAGACTATAGACTAGACTATAGACTAGACTATAGACTAGACTATAGACTAGACTATAGACTAGACTATAGACTAGACTATAGACTAGACTATAGACTAGACTATAGACTAGACTATAGACTAGACTATAGACTAGACTATAGACTAGACTATAGACTAGACTATAGACTAGACTATAGACTAGACTATAGACTAGACTATAGACTAGACTATAGACTAGACTATAGACTAGACTATAGACTAGACTATAGACTAGACTATAGACTAGACTATAGACTAGACTATAGACTAGACTATAGACTAGACTATAGACTAGACTATAGACTAGACTATAGACTAGACTATAGACTAGACTATAGACTAGACTATAGACTAGACTATAGACTAGACTATAGACTAGACTATAGACTAGACTATAGACTAGACTATAGACTAGACTATAGACTAGACTATAGACTGACTATAGACTAGACTATAGACTAGACTATAGACTAGACTATAGACTAGGACTATAGACTAGACTATAGACTAGACTATAGACTAGACTAGATAGACTAGACTATCGACTAGACTATAGACTAGACTATACAGACTAGACTATAGACTAGACTATAGACTAGACTATAGACTAGAATTAGACTAGACTCTAGACTAGACTATAGACTAGACTATAGACTAGACTATAGACTAAGACTATAGACTAGACTATAGACTAGACTATAGACTAGACTATAGACTAGACTATAGACTAGACTATAGACTAGGACTATAGACTAGACTATCGACCTAGACTATAAGGACTAGACTATAGACTAGACTATAGACTAGACTATAGACTAGACATAGACTAGACATAGACTAGACTAGGACTAGACTCTAGACTAAGACTATATACTAGGGGACTATAGACTAGACTATAGACTAGACTATAGGCCTAGACTATAGACTAGACTATAGACTAGACTATAGACTAGACTATAGACTAGACTATAGACTAGACTATAGACTAGACTATAGACTAGACTATAGACTAGACTATAGACTAGACTATAGACTAGACTATAGACTAGACTATAGACTAGACTATAGACTAGACTATAGACTAGACTATAGACTAGACTATAGACTAGACTATAGACTAGACTATAGACTAGACTATAGACTAGACTATAGACTAGACTATAGACTAGACTATAGACTAGACTATAGACTAGACTATAGACTAGACTATAGACTAGACTATAGACTAGACTATAGACTAGACTATAGACTAGACTATAGACTAGACTATAGACTAGACTATAGACTAGACTATAGACTAGACTATAGACTTGACTATAGACTAGACTATAGACTAGACTATAGACTAGACTATAGACTAGACTATAGACTAGACTATAGACTAGACTATAGACTAGACTATAGACTTGACTATAGACTAGACTATAGACTAGACTATAGACTAGACTATAGACTTAGACTAGACTATAGACTAGACTATAGACTAGACTATAGACATAGACTAGGACTATAGACTAGACTATAGACTAGACTATAGACTAGACTATTAGACTAGACTATAGACTAGACTATAGACTAGACTATAGACTAGACTATAGACTAGACTATAGACTAGACTATAGACTAGACTATAGACTAGACTATAGACTGACTATAGACTAGACTATAGACTAGACTATAGACTGAGACTATAGACTTAGACTATAGACTAGACATAGACTAGACTATAGACTAGACTATAGACTAGACTATAGACTAGACTATAGACTAGACTATAGACTAGACTATAGACTAGACTAGTATGACTAGACTATAGACTAGACTATAGACTAGACTATAGATAGACTATAGACTAGACTATAGGACTAGACTATAGACTAGACTATCGACTAGACTATAGACTAGACTATAGACTATAGACTATAGACTAGACTATAGACTAGACTATAGACTAGACATAGACTAGACTATAGACCTAGACTATAGATAGACTATAGACTAGACTATAGACTAGACTATAGACTAGACTATAGACTACTATAGACTAGACTATAGACTAGACTATATGACTAGACTATAGACTAGACTAGACTAGACTATAGACTAGACTATAGACTAGACTATAGACTAGACTATAGACTAGACTATAGACTAGACTATAGACTAGACTATAGACTAGACTATAGACTAGACTATAGACTAGACTATAGACTAGACTATAGACTATACTATAGACTAGACTATAGACTAGACTATAGACTAGACTATAGACTAGACTATAGACTAGACTATAGACTAGACTATAGACTAGACTATAGACTAGACTATAGACTAGACTATAGACTAGACTATAGACTAGACTATAGACTAGACTATAGACTAGACTATAGACTAGACTATAGACTAGACTATAGACTAGACTATAGACTAGACTATAGACTAGACTATAGACTAGACTATAGACTAGACTATAGACTAGACTATAGACTAGACTATAGACTAGACTATAGACTAGACTATAGACTAGACTATAGACTAGACTATAGACTAGACTATAGACTAGACTATAGACTAGACTATAGACTAGACTATAGACTAGACTATAGACTAGACTAGACTAGACTATAGACTAACTAAGACTAGACTATAGACTAGACTAATAGACTAGACTATAGACTAGACTATAGACTAGACTATAGACTAGACTATAGACTAGACTATAGACTAGACTATAGACTAGACTATAGACTAGACTAGACTATAGACTAGACTAGACTATAGACTAGACTAGACTATAGACTAGACTAGACTATAGACTAGACTATAGGCTAGACGAGACTATAGACTAGACTATAGACTAACTATAGACTAGACTGACTAGACTATAGACTAGACTATAGCATATGACTAGACTATAGACGAGACTATGGCTAGACTAGACTATAGACTAGACTATAGACTAGACTATAGACTAGACTATAGACTAGACTATAGACTAGACTATAGACTAGACTATAGACTAGACTATAGACTAGACTATAGACTAGACTATAGACTAGACTATAGACTAGACTATAGACTAGACTATAGACTAGACTATAGACTAGACTATAGACTACTATAGACTAGACTATAGACTAGACTATAGACTACTATAGACTAGACTATAGACTAGAACCATAGACTAGACCATAGACTAGACATAGACTAGACTAGACTATAGACTATAGAGTGGTTTAGAAACTTTTATTTTTGGAAATAATTCGGTATCTCTGAAACTATTGGATATATCGCAATGAAATTTCACATCTTTGTATCTGAGGTGTTTTCGATTTGATTTACCCATTTCTGTGATAATTAATCGAATTCCTCCACTAATTTTTAGTTATCCGATTGGGTTAAAACTTATTACTAGTTGATTTTAGATTGGATGGAATAAAGTTAAACTTGCCATGGACAATTTTCCTCTTCAGGGGCAGGACTAATAAATGAAATTGCAAATCATAAGTAATGACTTAGGAATTAAACTTTTATTGATATATAATATAACGGATCTTTATTAGAACACTATTTACGAAAAAGTAAAGAAAAAATCATAATATAGAGATATTTTAAAATTTCAAATATAAAATTTAAGTTAATGTATAATTTGAACGGATAAAGATATCTCAACAAAATTTTGGGCATATATAGAGCCAAGTCTTTCTAAGAAAACACTGTTCGCAGTTATCTCATTTTCTACATACAAATATCGAAATTTTTAAAGCGGAGAAAATGTATGTCAGTGTCCGCTTAAATGGGCCAAATATTATTTTACATGCTTCTACCATAAGTTCTCTTTCTGGATCGTATATAGTCCCGAATAAAATTTGTTTCTATAAAAGAAAGAATACAGGGACTTCTTTGGGAAAAACCCTAAAAAATACGGCACTTTTTACATGTTGCAGCTTTGAATGAGTCTTACTTTTTATAGGGACATAATAACTTTTGAGAAATTTTTTGTTAGAAATCTAGAGAATATTTTTAAAAAATTTTACGACCATCCGTGGGGCCACCATATTTAAAAAACTAAAAATAGATCGGGAAAATTTTAGAATAAAACAAATTTAAACCTAAGACCCTAGACCTTTTCAAGTAGTAGTTATATTTTAAACTTCAGCTTATTCAGATCATAAATGGATTGTTGCAAATTTTTTGAATAATTTAATACCCGAGGTGATCAACTTTGAGGAGCTACCCACTGGCCCCCATTCCGCCCTCGATCACCTACATCTCTAAATACCTCAGCTCCAAACATTGCGTTATATCCAATAGTTTCAGAGATACCAAATTATTTTCAAAAATAAATGTTTCGAAACCACTGTCCGCTGGAAAAAAATATTATCTGACTCTTGCTAAAATTAAGCAGAGAATATTGCTTGATTTAATAGTAATCACTTCAAAAAAAGAACTTGAAATTTAATTTATGTCAGTCTTAAGCAATAATAATTATTTAAAATATACAGGTTTAAGATTTAAAACTTTATTTATTCAGACATTATAAATTGAATTAAATGTGTTTCTTTATTAATATCAGCTACTTAAATGAATAGTAAAATAAGTTTCACTTTTTACTTCCTTGAAAAAAATAGCCGGAATTAAAAACGCCTTGAGCATTAGCCTGGAAATATTAAATATTTATTTAAAAATTATATTAAATAGAAAACTTTTGTTTATTTTTAAACTTACATTTCCTGGAGCAGCCATTGCACCGGCAGCAATGCAAGCGACTATTAAGATCAAATTAATTAGTTTCATATTTATCACGAGTGAATGACTTTTTTCCGTTATAGAACTTATTGGAATACTGTTGAATACTTTGCTTTTTTACATCATTTTTATATATTATTTTTTACCCTATACTTCAATTAACTTAGTTATAGATATTATAAGTTTGTTCTAACGTTAGTTTTATTCAAGTCATTATATCCGTGGCTTCTTTCGAAGTTCTTTTTTTGCTGGATATATAATTATTTTCCAAAGATCTTATCTAAACAATTTCTTAATCTTCAATTATCTGCATAATATGGAGATATAGATACATACATATGTAAATATTAATATGTGTATAGTACAACATAGTCGGATACAGACCTAGTTAGTACCTTGTAACTAGTGTTTATAAAAAACCGACTTTTGGAAAAACCGGTTTTTCGGTTAACCGAAAATTGACCATTTCTAAAAAACCGGTTTGTCGGTTAACCGAGTACAAAAAAACCGGTTAAACCGGTTAACCAAAAATGTTTGGAAATCTTTAAAATATTATAATATTTAGTTGAAAAATTTCATTTTGCGAAATATTATGAATTACTTAATAAGATATTTGCACTTTTTAGTATAAATATGTACATTAATATATCATAAGAAAGCAAACTTATACAGATCTGAAGTTATTATTGATTCGTCAGGTATATGGAAGTTGCCATAGGAGGAATAAATTGACCTTTGAATATATAATGCATCTATATCAATAAAAAATTTTATGTCCAACACTAGTATAAATAGTGTTCAGGCTCGAGACGATTCATCGGGAACGGAAGTAGACGACGACTGTCTCGACATAGACATTGAGCCACTGCTTTAATTGTGACCACCCTCCGCTCACTACGCCTGTGGTTGTTCAAATTACTGTGAATGACACACAGGTGTCAGTACTTACTTCCTGATAATCAACCTAAGCGCCATTACAGTTTGTGAAAAACCCCAGCAGCATAAATTCTCGGACAGCGACAATTACCCTTATGTTTCGATAAATAAAATCCGTTTTGAGAACGTTTGACAAACTTCTCGATTTTTGTTATACTCACGCAGTAAACAAGGAAGTGCATTTTATAATCAACGTTATTTATTCGTCTTAATAAGTAACAAATTTCTTCATATAATGGTTGGAATTTGTTTAAATACTTAATTTTTTATTATTTTTTTGTCTGAATTTGTAAATCTCCATTTTATATGCATAGTATATGTTTAACATTTCCTAACATTTGTTTAACAATCTCAACTATCCAAAATTTTTAAAAATCACAATAAAAAATCAAAGAAAACATACAATTTTGTACTAAAAATTAGATTTTTTTGAAATCGGTTAACCGAGACTTAAAAACCGGATAACCCGGTTAACCGAAAACCAATGTTTTAAAAAAACCGGTTTGCGAAAAACCGAAATATGCAATAAAAACCGGTTCTTCGGTTAACCGGTTAACCGGTTTATAAACACTACTTGTAACATTGTTTATACTAAATTAAACTCGATAAATTTCTATGTGAATCAGAAAAAAAATATAATTATTTTCGTACGATTTTGAACACAAATATGCATTAATAAAAGTTAGTTCTATAGAATTGTAAGAAATTTTAGAAATAATATTCTGGAGAACTAAATATAGGTTTATTAAGATTTAGGCAACACATAGAGGAAAGTATTAACAAGGTACTTTGGTGCTGGGCGCTATATAGAGGAACCATAGGCATGAAATGGGGCCTTAGTCCTTCTATGACACATTGGCTCTATAAAAGTGTAATTAGACCAATTCTAAGTTATGCTCCAATAATCTGGTGGACTTCTTTCAAAAAAAGAGTAATATCAAACTACTACAGGTAGTTCAGCGTACATGCTGCTTGGGTATAAGTGGAGTCATGTGCACTACGTCAAACAATGCTCTGGAAACAATGCTAGATATTCCACTCATTGAAACATATATGAAATATGAGGCGGCACTTACAGCCGAACGGCTCATAACTTTAGGCGAACTGGCCTAAAGCGGTTATAGGACACGTCATCAATGTATACTGGACACATTGGAAGGCTATACACAATCATCGGACATGCCCGATCGCATACCAGAGAAAAAAATATGTCGGGAACTTTGAAACGCGGATCCCAGATAGAATGTCTTGGTCAAGCGGAACTTTAGAGCAAATACCAGTAGGAATCCGTTGCTACACGGATGGCTCTTAATTGGGAGACAAAGTGGGCTTGGGTTTTTATATTGAAGACCCAGAAACAGAAATATAACACCGTTTATCTAATCACAACACTAGCTTCCAGGCAAAAGTCCGAGCAATAACGGAATGCGTAAATTGGATTAGAATAAATATGGTGCCCACAAGGCTTAATATACTTACCAACAGCCAGAAGGCAATTAGGGCGATATCAGCTGATAAAGTAAAATCTAAAACCGTATTGGATTGTAGAAAAGCTGTAACCGAATGCTCTCCCAGAGGTAAGGTTCACATCATATGGGTAAAGGTTACTCGGGAGTAGTCGGCAATGAAAGAGCGAATGTAATAGCTTTGAAGAGAAGGAACCTCGAGGTAGTTAACCTGACGAATGGCAAACCATTTGACTCAACGAGGGCAGAATTCAAATTATGGGTGAGAGAAACCCATAAGTCCTCTTGGAATAATGAAACCGAGGGTAGAACTACAAAGATCCTATAGGGTGACCCTACCGAGAACAGGACGAGAAGCCTCCTTAAAATTAACAAGTCTGAGGTTAGTATGATGTAACGTATTCTGAGTGGAAACACAGGATTACGGGCACGGCTATACAAAATTGGACGTGCGGATTCATGCGAATGTAGAGCATGTAGAGAGGACAGTGAAACTCTGGAACACTTTCTTTGCCATTGTCAGGCTTTCGCCGAAGTTAGATCCAAATATCTTGGAAGTGATATTATTCGGGATATTCTTAGGAATTACGTCCAGGAAACTGAGTTTTTAAAAATCGGACGATAATACATTTAGTGAATACTATATAAGGTTACCAACAAAAATTTTCCATGAAAAGGAGCGCATAACAGGCCCGATAGTTGCCTATCAACCTAACCGAACCTAAATATAGGCAATTGAAAATTTCTTCATGGATAAATGTTTCCTAGACCCCTTTTTTCTTTTACTTAGTTTTTACGTGAGCGTGTTTGAGGCAGACAGCAAGACAGATATACAGACGGACAGACAGATAGACATGGCTTAATCGACTCAGAATTACATTAGGACCCGGAATATATATGTGGTGTTGGAGGGTATAAAAACAAACTTTGCATTTTATTGCATTTAAATTTATTTATTATTAATATTTAAAAACTAAATTAATCCCAATGTAACGTCAGTATTTTTATTACAATTATTATTATTTCCTTCTATTACCATCTGCAAAAACAACAAAAAAAATATTAACTTCCATTAAGTTATTGTCTAAAAGGACTTACTTTAGGAAACGCCATGGCTAAGCTGAGAGTGCAGAAAGTTGAAAAAAATATTTGAAATAACTTCATCTTATAAGTGAACTTTTTTTGGTTGCCACCTTTCTAGAACTGTAAACACTTGCAAATTGCAATTGTATTTATACATACGTCTCCAGCAAATTAAATATTATTTATGGTAATTTATAAATTTATCAAGAATGCGGTTTAGACTAAAAATATCAATCAACCAGGGATATTTTCAAATTAAAAAAAAAAAATGGTCAGGTTGTATTATAATAGTTCGTAAGTAAGTTCATGTATGTTAGATCATCAGATGCGAAGAAATAGGCCAATAACGGGCCTGTTGCGCTCTCCTTTCCAAAAACCATTGCTTACTAGCCTACGAAGGTACCCAAATATGAAATAAATCAATTAAGTTATTAATTTGATTATGTCATTTATAACACACTGCGAAATAACGCTCACAGAACACAAAACGTATAACATTCTGAGACCTAAATCGAGTATAGTCTTTAGTCTCCCTGCGGAGAGAATTTTTAAATAAATTAAGTTCTAAAAATAAAAAAATACATTAATTAATAAACCGCATTTAATTTCCTAATAATTATAATGATCCGCATATAAATCATTTGATTCGCTAATAACAAGTATAAACGCAATTGTCAGTTCATAATTTTCTACAGTTCCAGAAAGGAAAGAACCAAAGAAATATCTTTTACAAAATGAAATTATTTCAATTAATTTTTCCAATATTCTGCATTATCGCCCTTACTATGGCGGCTCCCGAAGTAAGTCCTCTTAAAAAATAAAATACTGTAAGTGACATAATTTTTATTATTATTTTTTTTTTGCAGATGATAATTAATGGAAATAATAATAATAACAATTCAAACACCGATGTGTCCTTTAGATTGTTGGGATAGCTTTTTAACTAACTGTATAAGATTTTAAAAATTTAATTTTTTTGAAAATATAACTAATAAACACATATTTAGTTGAATAAGTGCGGAACTTATATCTTAACTCGATTGTAAATTGAAAATATGCGGCTATACCGAATCATAAACACTCACCATCAAAGCATGTGCTTAATTTCGGTAGGTGGTTCCATATATGGATTTAAGTCTTTATGGATCGACCGTTTAGTTGAATGCTGAGTTGCATTTTAGCTATAAAATACTGATTTGTATATGAACATCAGATTTTCGGAATAAAGCCGATAATGAGAGCATGGGTCAATTTAGGAATCAACTCTGTAGAATTTGAAAGAATGGATAAGATCTTCTAATCGAATTTCATCTAAATTCCATAATTTTTTAACGATTTATTGACAATAAGCTGATTTTTTGCAAGATAGGTCGGTTGGGTCAATTTAGACCCAATTTAGAATTTCATCTAAATTCCATAATTTTTTTAACGATTTATTGACAATAAGCTGATTTTCTGCAAGATAGGTCGGTTGGGTCAATTTAGACCGATCCTCATGTAATTTGAATGGCAGTTTTTGGTTCTTATAAAACTTTTTTTTCGTGTTACGTTGCTAATTGGTATTTTAAAGTCTGTTATGAACGTTAATATCATTTTCTTAGGGCAACTTTATATATGGGGTTTTCATGTCCAGTGACCCCACCCTTTGAAACCGTTGTCTTCCGATCGGTATGAAATACTTGTAATACTTGTGATCAATTTCACGTGAATAGAAATATTTAAAATTGATCTGAATTATTGTGAATCATTTTGACATTTTCTTGCTACTATATTAATAAAATAGAAATTTTGAAATGGTTTTGAACCCCAGCCACAAGAGTATTTTTATACCCTAGACCACTTTAGTATATTGTGTTTGTAACGCATACAAATATTGGTCATATACCCAACTTAAAGTATAACAATCGGTTTGGAATAATTTTCTGACTTGATCAACCCATGTCCGTCTGTCTGTGTGTCCATGTAAAATTTGTTTTTCGTCACAAGGACGAATGCCAATTAAAAATTTTTGAAATCGGTCCATTATTTCAACTAGCCCCCATACAACCTGACCTTCAAATTTTGGGTTTTTAACTCATAACTATGTCAAATATACTACTATCTCAACAAAAATTGGTACAACTAAGTTTTATATAAGCATAAATGACAATTTTTATAATGATCGGCCGTCGTTTGACCCTAGCCCACATACAAACCCCCGTTTAAAAAATATCTTAAACGTCCAAAAATTTATTTATAACCATTAGTATCGAGATGAAATTTAGCATGACTAACCTTTATATAAAATTACATCCTTCTTCCCAATTTGTTGAGGATCGGCCCATATTTGACCCTAACTCCCACATAAAGCCTCTTTTAGAAATTTAGTTTTTTATTAATAAATTGCTTAAATACATCGGAATTAAGGTAAAATTCAAAAAAATTTTTATGAAAAACTAAGTTTTGTCGATCTTTGGAGTGATACAAGAAGATTTAACATATTTATGAGCTTAAAAGCCCTATTCGGGGGGTACGGTTGTAAGGGGGCTATACGAATTAATGGACCGATTTTAACTATTTTTAATAGGCTTCCTCCTGAAAAGAAGAGTATGTGTCAAATTTCATCTAATTATCTTGAAAATTGCGACCTGAAGAGTACGCACAAAGTTTGCATGGACTCACAGACGGACAGATAGACAGGCAGACAGACGGACATAGCTAAATCGACTCAGAAAGTGATTCTGAGGCGATTGGTACACTTTAAGAGTGTAGGATCAATACAAACATCAGCACAAAAGAAGATTCGGTATAACCGCATATTTTCAATTTACAATCGAGTTAAGATATAAGTTCCGCACTTATTATATTAAAACATTTTTAATTTTTATTGAATATAATTATCTTATACAATTAATTAAAAAGCTATCCAAGCAATTTAAAGGACACGTCGGTGCCTGAATTGCAATTATTATTATTTCCTCTAATTATCATCTGCAAAAAAATAATAATAAAAATTATGTCACTTACAGTATTTTATTTTTTTAAGAGGACTTACATCGGGAGCCGCCATAGTAAGGGCGATAATGCAGAATATTGAAAAAAATAATTGAAATAATTTCATTTCGTAAAAGATATTTCTTTGGTTCTTTCCTTTCTGGGACTGTAGAAAATTACGCACTGACAATTTCGTTTATACTTGTCATTAGCGAATTAAATGTATTATATGCGGGTCATTATAATTATTAAGAATTTAAATGTGGTTTATTAATGAATTTTATAGGTATAAATATGATCATAGACAAATATACTATAGAATCGCTATTTAAGAACTTAATAGATAATTCTCATCCATTTGGATTTATTTAGCTTAAAAAGGCAAATTCGACTATAAGAGGTTTGAATGCCTTTGTCCTGTATAAAATAATGCGTTTATTAAAAATGTTTTAAAGTTATTAAAATTTGATTTAGAAGTCGATGAAATGAAAGTTTTTTTTTAATTTTTTTTAAAAAGCAACAACATACGCTTATTGACTTAGATTTCTTACTTGTTTTATTATCAAGTTCTTCTCCAAATTAGGCGTATACTTAATATTTGTAATATCAATAAATAATTAACACGTATTCGTACAGGTGTCGTTAATACAAGCAGTGCACAGTGGTTTATAAACTTTTATTTTTGGAAATAATTTGTTATCTCTGAAACCATTGAATATATCGCAATGAGCTCATGTTTAGAGCTGATTTGTTTTTGAGTTGATTGACAGTTGTAGGTGATTGAGGGCGGATTGGGGGCCAGTGGGCAGCCCATAAAAGTTAAACACTTCGTGTATTAAATTTGTTTAAAAAATCGCCAAAAATCCATTTATGATCTGAATGTGCTGAAAATAAATGTGACTACTCCTTGAGAAGGTCTACAAAAAAATACACAAATACAAATTACACGTGTGGGTTATCTCTTTTGCTTTAAGAGATATTTAGGTTTACATTTTTTTATTCTTAAATTTGTCCCACCTATTTTTAGGTTTTTAAATGTGGACCGTATATTTTTTTAAAAATATCCTCTAGATTTCTGACAAAATTCTAAACAAAAACAACGTTTCAACAGTTATCGAGTCCCTATAAAAAGTTAGACGCATTCAAAGTTGCAACATGTAGAAAGTGCCGTATTTTTTAGCTTTTTTCCCAAAAAAGTCCCTGTATTCTTTTTTCTTATAGAAACAAATTTTATTTGGGACTATAGACAAATTTTATATGATTCGAAAAGAGAACTTAATGTAGAAGAGTGTAAAATAAAATTTGGCTCATTTAAGCGAACACATCCCCCACCATCCCTATCCAAACTTAGTCAATTTTGAAAATAAAAATATTTTGATTTGAATAAAAAATTTAAAAAACGCAAAGCACTAATCCTCACAACGATCCCATATTTATATAGCCACATATGTTCCTTAAATATATACAAAGCATTTCTACTATCACAGGGTAAATAACGTCACAGTAGGCACTTTTATCAAAAAACTAATTTTTTGGAAGACATTTTTTCCGCTTTAGGAATTTTGGTATTTTTATATAGAAAATGAGACAACTGGTAACGGTGTTTTTTTTAGAAAAACTTGGATCTATATATGTCCAAAATTTTGTTCCAATATCTTTATCGGTTCAAATTTTACATTAACTCAAATTTTAAGAAATCTCTACATACTAATTTTTTCACTTTTTCGTAAATGGTGTTCTAATAAAAGATCCGTTACATTATATATCTATTAACGTTAAATCCCTAAGTCATTATGTTTTCAATGATACTAAATACTAAAGAATTAACTACTAACTTTATTTTAAATTTCAGCTTATTCAGATCATAAATGTATTTTTGACGATTTAAAAAAAAATTTAATACCCGAGGTGATCAACTTTGAGAGGTTACCCACTGGCTCCCATTACGTCCTCAATCACCTACAACTGTCAATAAACTCGTAAACACCTCAGCTCCAAACATGTGAGATTTCATTGCGATATTTTCAGAGATACCGCATTATTTCCAAAAATAAAAGTTTCTAAACCACTGTGCTTCCGTCCTTCTGTTGATACCGAAAAGAAAGGGCTTATGTATATCGAACAAGTTCTTTACGAACCAAAATCTATCTATACATATCATATTATGATACTACGACTCTAGACTTCGGGGAAACACCTTTGATAGAATTTCCAACTAGGGATGATTGGCTTGTATCCGATAGACTGTTTGGTGGGTGTGCAGTTTTCACAGACGGGTTCAAGATGGATACCGGCACCGGTGCCGGTGTCTACATCGCTGATATCAACATAAAACGGTCCTTCAGACTCCATGACGAATGTAGTGTCTTCCATGCAGAGATCCTAGCGATCTGAAAAGTGACGGAATTGATACGGAATCATATCGATCCGGGGTCGATTGTGACAATTTATGTTGATAGTCAAGCTGCTCTCATAACATTGGCTTGTCACACGGTACATTCGCGCCTGGTTGTAGATTGTAGAAACGCCCTTAGGGACATTATGAGGATGTTAAAACCACCACTATTACAGGCTGATATTCAAAAGAATCCGTGACATGCCTGGTTGTAGATTGTAGAAACGCCCTTAGGGACATTATGAGGATGTTAAAACCACCACTATTTCAGGCTGATATTCGAAAGAATCCGTGACATCATAATCCAGTCCTGGAATAGTAGATTGGATTGTAATGTACCAATTATATCTATCCTTTTTACCTTCTTCTCTGCTTTTACTTGTAGTGTGTTTTTATTTTATTTTTCTGTTTTTTGAATACTCACGCCTTGAAGGGAATTACAAAGGACCTTAAGGTCTCCGAATGGGTATGCACCGTTTTTATGGTGTATAACCCTTCTTAACCTAAACCTATCATATCACATGTTTTGATGGTGTATGAATGTATTTATAAGATTCGCGCAATTCGAATGCATTTATGAGATAAATTCAAAAAATATTTTGAATTTTTTTTTATTTGGACCAACCTTTATATATTGGAACCTATTTCTCCCTCGCTTATTGTGGTGACAACTGTCTTTACAATTAACTTTAGGGGGGGGGGGGGGTTGTTTGAAATAACAATTTTCTCTCGGGATTACTTATTGACCAATAGTGACGATTTATTTCTCGCTGGAAAAAATAATATCTGACTCTTAATACCAAATTGGCACACTCACTCCAAAAATAATGGACAGTTTTCAAAATAGATCAAACCGGGCTTGGGGGGTAATGTCTACATTTTAAAGTACAATTACATTTGAAGTAATTATAATTGAAGCTTTACCAATTACAATTACTTGTAATATTTATTGATGTTTTGCCAATTACAATTACTTGAAATGGTAATTGAAGTTTTGCCAATTACAATTACTTGTAATTGTGAATTTTGTGCCTTATAATTACATGTAATTTGTAATTAGTAATACATTAATTACAATTACAAGTAATTTTAACTGGAAACTTCAATTACAATTACAAGTAATTATAATTGGTTATTGCTCAATTACTCATTATGTACAAGTAATTGTAATTGACCATGTAATGAATTACTTTGTATAATCATTACCCCCCATGTCCGGATCAAATTATATGAAAGACATTGGAAAGGCTCTTATTTTGCTGTACTCAGTTCAAAACCCGTTAATTTTGAGTTATACCACACTTGAATGCCGAATGAGCCATATGTAAAATTATTTGAAAATTTTCGATACAGATATACATATATAGGGTTAAACTTTTTTATTCACACATTATAAATTTAATAAAATGTGTTTTTCTTTATTTATATCAACTACTTCAATTCAATAGGATAATAACTTCAATTATTTACTTCCTTGGAAAAAGTAGCCGGAATTAGTAACGCCTTGTGCATTAGTCTGGAAATATTAATAAATATTTATTTAAAAGTTATTTTAAAATGGAAACATACAAGTTAAAACTTACATTTCCTGGTTCAGCCATGGCAGTGGCAACAATGCAAGCGACTATTAGGAAAAAATTAATTACTTTCATATTGTTTTACTAACAAATACTTTGATTCCGCTATAAAACTTATTGGAATACTATTGAATATTGTTCCTTTTCATAGCATTTTTATACGTTATTATTTTACCCTACTCCGTATCTGATGGTGTGGTAGGTATTATAAGTTGGTGTTAATGTTTGTTATATTGAAATAAATGGATCATAAAGAAATTCACCCGAATTATATTTTAGCTTGATATGTCACTGGATTAATAAGAAAATAGCTGCTAAAATGGGAATTGGTGTCTTTTGTCTCAACTTCCGAGTCATGTTTGTATATGATATACATACATACATATGTATGTATGTACCTTTTTGTTTGTGTGTGGTATTATATAGTCGTTGTTGCAGTATATACATACTTTCTTCAATAGTTTATACATGATTCATAGTTAAAATTAATTAATTTTAAATGGGTTTTTATTGATTTTTACCACAAATGAATAACAGTTGGTTTTATAAAATTACGGATATTACTAATGACTATTTATACCCTTCCCACTAAGGTGATGTTTGTGCTGATGTATGTAACGCATAAAAATATTGGTTCTACGTCCACCTCAAAGTCTGATTATATGATTTGGATTGTCTCAGAATTAATTTTTGAATCGATTTAGCGATGTAATCAAATTACAGGGTGCAGTTTTCTAGATAATTTGATGAAATTTTTGCACATACTTTTACATTCTTTTCCAAGAAACAAAACTTTTGTTGTATTATATTTACCAAAATCGCCACAACTAAGTTTTATATAAGGGCAATATCGTGTGAAGTGACCAACTCAAAATATCGATTTGGATGAAAGGGTCACCTCATAGGATCTTTGTGGTTCTACCCACCGTTTCATTATTCCAAGAGGACTTATGGGATTCTCTCATCCATATTTTTAATTCAGCTGTTGTTGCGCCGAATGGTTTTGCGTTTGTCAGTTTAACTACCTCGAGCTCCCTTCCCTTTAAAGCTATTACATTCGCCCTTTCGTTGCCGACTACTCCCGAGTGGCCTGATATCCATATGATGTACCTCTGGGAGAGTACCCATATGAAGTACCTCTGGGAGAGTACCCATATGATGTACCTCCGGGAGAGTATTCAGTTAAAACTTTCTTACAATCCAATACGGTTTTAGATTTAATTCTATCACCTGATATCGCCCTAATTGCCTTCAGCCTGTCGGTAAAAATATTATTATTATAATCCAATTTACACATTCCGTTATTTCTCGGACTTCTGTCTGGAAGCTTATGTTATGATTAGGTAAACGGTGTTATATTTCAGTTTCTGGGTCTTCAATATAGAACCTCAAGCCCACTTTGTCCCCCAATTAAGAGCCATCCGTGTAGCAACGGATTCCTGCTGGTATTTGTTCCGCTTGACCAAGACATTCTATATGGGATCAGCGTTTCGAAAATTCCAAAATATTCTGTGTCTGGATCAGGCACGTCCGATCAAATGAGTCCAGTATTCATTGATGTCGTGTTCTGTAACCGATTTGGCCGGTTCGCCTAAAGTAAAGAGCCGTTCGGCTGTAAGTGCCGCCTTATATATTAAATATGTTTCAATAGGTGGAATATCTAGCAACGTTTCCAGAGCCTTGGTTGAAGTAGTACAAGTGGCACCACTTATACCCAAGTAGCATGTACGCTCAACTCCCCGTAGTAGTTTGATATTACACTTTTTGTCAAAGCCTTTCTCCAGATTATTGCAGCATAAGCTAGAGTTGGTCTAATTACACTTTTATGAAGCCAATTTGTCATAGTAGGACTAACGCCCAGCACCGATGTGCCTTGTTGATCCTATCCTCTATGTGGTGTCTCCACTTTAATTTCCGGTCAAGGATTACACCTAAGTACTTAACTTTGTCTGTCACCGGTATCTTCTTGCCCAGGGAGCAGGGTTCAGTATACGTAGAAATTTTTGTCTTTCTTCCGAAAAAACAGATTTCCGTCTTCGCCGGGTTAACATTGAGGCCTCTCGGTTGAGCCCAGCTCAAGGCCGTATTGAGTTTAACCTGTACGGTTTATAATATCTTTAAGGGGTTAAAATGCTAAAATTTACTTACACAATAACATTTTAAGTCATAATTTTAACACGGGGATGACATTGGAGGCAATTACTTACCACAGTCGCTTACAAATAGGGAGTTAGGTAAGTACTAACTACGATCGCCTACTAATAGGGAGTTAAGTAAGTAGTTTTGTTAAAAAATATTTCCGTCACTTATTCAAAAAAATTAAGACTACGCTCACTCGTATAAAGTATACTTCTTAAAACTGGTTTGTACTAATGTTTGTAATATTGGCTCTACGCTTAAAGTATACAATCAAATCAAAATTACTTTCTTACCTATTAGCAATACATATTCAGCATACTCATTACGTTCTATGACAATCTACCCATCTGCCTAATGTAAAATTGTTATTGGTTTTTAAAGCAAAACTTTTAAATTTAGTTTGTTTTATATATTTTGAGTATTTTTTACGATCAGTCAGTAACATATACAATATAAGGTTCACGTACGAATACAATGAAACGAACATATATCATTATTAAATAAATATGTATATCAGAATTATAATGTCGAGTGCTTTACGTAAACACCTTCCGTGTTGGCCTATTTCACGGTGGTCATCTTCAACCACTCGGTGAGCTTTTGTAACGACTCACCACCGCCCCATTGTGGTTGTTACACGCAGGTGGCAATTTACGTATATGGAATTTCCGGTCCGTGCACTTTGCTCAAGTACTTGAACTATCTAATCTCTGACCATTGCTTAACTTCGGAGATGCAAAAACATCACTCCCGTTTACAACCACGCATACAGGATGGCCTCTGTTGAGTCGGCAACAACACCTAGAGACGTAACCGATAGACCGAAGTACGAACCCATCAAATAAGCCGAGACTTTGTTCATACTCACATTGTGGTAAATCTGGTATGAACAGAGTTTACTCTGAACATACCTGGACAAGGAAGGAAACTTCAATGATATCACTTATATGAGATATCTTTCAACCATCCCCGCACATTTCTCATTTATCCGACACACTCATAAGAGAACAACATACGACGGATTCACTCTAGTTATACGGGCGGATGAGTTCCGCTTAGTCCCACAGCCACTCCTCTGTGGGGTATCTGTTGTCAATCGACAACATCACCGAACTTATCCCGAAATATAGATTACACCGTGTATCAGTCTTTTAACCGCAACTTACTCTTCCCGCGAATTTGGGTTAATTGGGATTGCAATACACCAAGATGAGGGTCTGTCATCAAAAAACATGCCACGTGAAAAGGGTATATATAAGTTTGTCATTCCGTTTTCTATAACATAATTTTCCAACACTACAAAGTATATATATTCTGAATACTTATAGATAGCGGAGTCAATTTAGCCATGTCTGTCTGTTTGTTCGCGTGTATGTTGAAATGAGTTTTGAGAAGACCCCAGATATCTGCGAGATCCGAAATTTTAATAATTCTATCAGACATACGAACTGGAAGAACGCTATTAAAAATCAAAAAGATCGATCCATTAATAACGGAGATATGAGCAAAAATCTGATGCAATCTCTGAAAATTTCATACAAAATTTAAATTTTTATGCATGCTGAGACAGAAATTACAACATCAACACACAAAAAAACAAGTAAGAAATTATAGTCGGGCGATGCCGACCATATAATACCCTACACCTGTTACAAAATTAAAATGTGATTTAGTTTTCATAATAATGCATTTAAGTTGAATTGTACCTTGCCTCAGATATACTTAAGTCATTTATTGTTGAATAAAATTGCGGACATTTAAGTCAAATTTTGAAGGGGGCTTTGTATAGGGGCTATGGTCAAATGAGACCCTATAACTATAAAATTTTTGAGGGTCATTAAGGCTAGTATAGAACTTGGTTTTGCAGCTTTTTGTCGAGATACGAGTATATTAAACATAATTATGAGCTTAAGACTCTATTCGGCGGGTTCAGTTGTATGGCGGCTAGGTGAAATAATGGACCGATGTTAAACATTTTCAATATGCTTCGTCTCCGGTACCATAAAAGATCATGTGTTAAATTTTATTCAAAATTGCGACCTGTAGTTTGATTACAAGGTTTACAAGCCCTATTCGGCGGTTCAGTTGTATGGGGGCTAGGTGAAATAATGGACCGATCTTAACCATTTTCAATAGGCTTCGTGTGACAATAAACGATCATGTACCAAATTTCATTGAATTATCTTCAAAATTGCGACCTGTAGTTTGATTACGGACAGACGGACGGACATAGCCAAATCGACTCAGAAAATGATTCTAAGCCGATTGGTATACTTTAACTTATAGGACTAATATTATTGTGCGTTACAAACATCAGCACAAACCCAATATACTATGCCCACTAAAGTGGTGTAGGGTATAATTAACAACACGTTACGAATGAGGCAGTGTTTTGTTATTGCCTAGAAACATGAAATTAAGTATGTAGAATCTGGATTAAGTGCGAACCTTTTTGGTACTTTTTCGTTCTTCAAAAGGTACTTTTTCAATTTTCTATAATATGGAACCTATAAATATGAAAGTAAGCATGTAGAGCCAGTATTGAATGAGAACATATCAAAAGAAACTTTTTGGTACTTTTTCGTTCCTCAAAAGGTACTTTTTGAATTTACTATGATATTAAACATAGAAACCTGAAATTAAGCTGTAGAACACGGATTATAAGATAATATATAAAATGGAACTTTTTGGTACTTTTTCGTTCTTCAAAATGTAGTTTTTGAATTTTCTATATTATTGAACCTAGAAACTTGAAATTAAGCATGTAGAGCCCGGATTAAGTGAGAACCTCTAAAAGGGGACTTTTTGGTACTTTTTCGTTCTTAAAAAGGTGCTTTCTTGAATTTTCTATAGTATTGAACTTAAAAAAAACATAATATTAAGCATGTAGAGCCCGAAGTGAGTAGATGTAAAAGAGGACTTTTTAGTACTTTTTCCTTCTTCAAAGAGTACTTTTTGAATTCTTTATAATATTGAATCATGAAACATAATATTAAACATTAAGTGTTTTAAGTTAATGCAAATCTATAGGAAATTATACTTTTTGGTTTTATAAGGTAAACCTTGTAATCAAAGTACAGGTAACAATTTTGAAGATTATTCAATGAACGTACTACTTTAGGCAGAAGGTTATTATTAAATAAAAGATAAACTAAAATTTGTTTTAATTGAATTTTATTTTTCAAGTCTCATTTGGTTTGATTAGAACATATTTGAAATTACATTCAATGTCATAATTTATATTATTTTCCACCTTGGTTCAAGTAACCGGTGTTAAGAACACCTTGAGCATTATACTGAAAATATTGAATAATAATTACAAAAATGACAAAAATTTTGAAAAATTAAACTTACATTATCTGGAGCAGCCATAGCACCGGCAACAATACAAGCGACTACAAAGAATAATTTAATTATTTGCATATTTTTCTCTTTTCCGCAACCAAATATGTTGGAATACTGTTGAATAATTTTCCACTTTACACCTTTTTATATAAATTTTAAAAGATTTTTGTTCTTAGTTCACTACATGTTCTTAGATGGGGTGGGTGTTATGCGTTTGTGTTAACGTTTGATATTCTAAAATAATCGAAATAATACACAGAGTCGATTCATCAAATAGTTAATTTCAATTCGGGAACAAATAGGTACTTCCAAAGGTCATTATGTATTATTATTCTTATATAGTAGATCCTTAAATCTAGGTTTTTAACACTTATGGATATAATTTTTTGTGTATATTATTATGTAGTCGGATTCGCAGACTACTTTTTTTATATCTTTACAGAAAAATAATCAGAAAATTTCCCCATGTATTATAATTAAAATGAATTTTCATTTATAATATTTTTATTTTTGACCACAAATATGCATGAATAACAGTTAGGTTTTTATATAGTAAAAGTAGAATTATTAATAATAACACAGGCCAACGAAATGAAGGTTTGTAAAACTTTTGAAACCAATTTGACTGATCTTAATGTGTTTTTAGCGGCTCAAACTGAATCAGATATCTGTTTTTCACTTGGTTGGTTATCGTGGTGGCTCATAGCGCGCAAACCGTCAACTAGAGTTAAAGGGACTCCGTTTTGATCGGACCACTTCACTCGTCAGATGTAGTATTATATTCAGTATATAGCCGTGGAAAATCTCAAGATGTCATTAAGCTTAGACCCATATATCTCACCAAGGTTGGATATGAAGTAGCTACCAAGAAAACTGTTTCTCCTTTCAGTTTTCTCCTTTTCCCTGTCTTTGCAACTGCGACAGTACTCTTTAAAGAGGAGCCCCAAACGACATGAATGTCTGCCTAGCACCCAGTGTCCTGTTATTACTGCTATCAATCTTGATATATCCCGCCAATTTCGGGTTATAAGGTGTCTTGTGCGTTTCTCATTGAAAGAAGACCAAAATAACTAAACCCCTTTACAGGTGTCTGGGTTATTTCATCTAATTTCAGCTTTTTGCAGAAAGAATCTGAGGATACTGCTTTCGATAAAACCTAACGGCGTTGGATATATCAAGAGCAGATCCCGTTTTGGCAAGCTCATCTGCCTGTTCATGTTCATAATAGTCACTATGCGTAGGGACTCAAACAGGGTAATGTCTTAATGCCTTTAAAGATCCTAATTGAATTGTCTGACCTATAGGGAAGTGGTAGTATAGGATTTTAGGGAAAGAAGAGCCTCTCGACTGACATTATCGCAAAAATTTCAGCCAGAAAAACACCACAGTTTTTGGGAACACGGTGAGATATACCTACCCCAGTTTCTTCAAAGAAGACACCAGAACCAACACCGCAGTTCATTGTAGAACCATTTGTAAAGATTCTGGTGGTATATTCGCTCTTTGAAAACTCTATCAAAGGGGTATTATAGTCGGGTGATTGGTTCAAGATTGGAAGTAGTATGTTAAAGATCTTAGCGTGTCCATATGATAATGATCTCTAACTTCCGGATTAGTTAAGCCTCGCTGCGCTGTATAGATAGATATGGCCATTATATGCAAATCTATAGATAGAATGTGCAATATAGTGTTCAGAGCTTCTGAAGGACTAGTTCTTAGAGCACCTGTTATCCCAATGCATGCTGATCCAAAACAAATTTCTTCTTAGTTGAAGTCCATCATACAAGAGATCCGTATATAAGAGTAGAACGTACTATGGCTGTATACATCCATTTAACTATGTATGTTGGGACTAAGCCTCCATTTCATACCAAACATCTTACAACAGCGACCGTTGACTTCTTGACTCTGTGTTGGATGTTAAGTTTCCATGATAATTTGGAGTCTAGGATAATTTCTATTCCTGTTTTTTGTTTAAGTACTTACTAAGATCGCCTGCTTATAGGCAGTTAAGTAAGTAGTTTATTCAAAAATTAAGATTCCGCTCACCCGAGTCAAGAGTACTTCTCAAAAGATTAGGACTGGCCCAAAACTAATCCAAATATCTATATGAAAAAAATATGTACATACCCGGTAAAAACTTTCATTACCGTGTAAAGGATTAAAGTGCTAAAATTAACTTACACAACAGCATTTTAAGTCATTATTTTAACACGGTGATGTCATTGGGAGCAAGTAGTTACCACTAACGATTAAAAAGTAGTAATTGTAAATTGCATAAAGAAACGTATGCAGTTTCCACATCTTCACTGGCAAGATGTCTAATGAATTAGAAAGTATTTATATAACACATTATTAGTAAGGCCTTATTAGGCTACTTCTAAGTAATCCAGACGATATGTAGTTGTGATTGAAAAGTATGTTGATGGGTAAGTAATTACAATTGAAAGCCACTACTTAGTTTTTGCTGTTATTGCTAAAACAACCGGACCAACTTTTTAATATAGGTACTTATTTTTATTTTTATACCCTCCACCACCATCAGTGGTGATAGAGGGTATATATAACTTTGTCATTCCGTGTGTAACACCAAGAAATATTCATCTGAGACCCAACAAAGTATATATATTCTTGGTCCTTATGAAATTCTGAGTCGATTTAGCTATGTCCGTCTGTCTGTGTAAAACACGCTCACTGTAAAACGAAGCAATAGAGTTTACCCAAATTCACCTAAAATGTTCTTAATTTTCCTAAGTTGTTTGGTATTGGGCAAAATCGGTTCACACCGGGAAAAGTTATGCATCAAAATTTAAAACAACCTCGAAAAAAATAAGCATTTTTTACACATTCTGATGTAATTTTCTCGAAAACTATGCAAGGAAATTCCATGAAAATCACCATACATTCGTTTCTACACAAGAGCTTGATTTCTGCTGAAAACTGCCAGAATCGGTTCACAACTTCATATGCCTCCCATACAAAAGTACATATTCCCGGAAAATGGGTTTTTTGTTAATAACTTCCGTCAGAATGTTGATATCTTCACAAAATTTTACAAATTAAAATCTTATGTCAATAGAATTCATTCAGAGAAAACATTTTCAGGATCGGTCCATAATTGGTCATAGCTCCCATACAAGTTCCCCTCCCGAAAATCACTTAAACGCGCATAACTCATTACTGAATTAAGATATCCATATAAAATTTGGTTTAAGCATTGCCCATATGCATAGAAATATTACTGTGAAATTTTTTCCCGATCGGTCCATATTTGATCATAGCTCTCATACTTGGTCCCCTGCAGAAAATCACTTAGATGAACAATATTCATTACCAAATAATGATATAGATACAGAATTTTGAAATTTTGTCTTTATATACACAATTGGTAATAGCTCCCATACAAGCTCCTTTTACGAAAATCTCTTAAACGCACAGTACTCATTACCAAATAAAGCTATACTAAATTACGATATAGATACAAAATTTGACTGAAATATAGCTTTTATGTACAGAAATTTAGCTTAAAGAATTTTTTACGATCGGTGTATAATTGATCTTATTTCCCATACTATGAACTGCCCCTAAAAGCGCTTTAACCTTATTTAACTATTTGCATTATCAATTTGTGTAGAACAAAATTATATATATGTATGTATTTTTAAAATCCTTAAATCTTTCACACACATGCATATATGCAAATTATTAAATATTGTTAAGCACTATAAAAATATAAAAGAAAATGGCGTTTATAATGTTCAATAAATCTTGGAATTGTAATAGATCTAAGCTGTTTAAATCTTGGGATTTTTCTATTTAAGACATGAGAAGACTTATTTCTACAAATATTTGATCAATTAGAGAAGTATTAATATAAAAGTAGCTGGTGGAGGGTATTTAAGATTCGGCTCAGCCGAATATAGCACTCTAACTTGTTTATTTTTAGTTTTAAAATATCCCATAATGCCTAATATTTTCACTCTAAACCGCATATTAATTCTTGATAAATTAGATGATTATTATAATATTTAATTTGCTGGAGACACATGTATATAAATACAATTAGCGGGGGCATTTTGTTTACTGTTCTGAAAAGGAAACAATCAAAAGAAGTTCTTTTGTAAGATGAAGTTATTTCAAATATTTTTATCAACTTTTTGCATTATCGTCTTTGCTCTCCCGGCTCTCAGTGTAAGTCCTTATCGACAATAACTTATTGTAAGTCGCAATACATTATTTCATTGTTTTTACAGATGGTAATTAAAGGAAATAATATCACCAATAATACTGCTATGAAAACATCTGTAAGTCCTAATAGACAATAATTAACTTATAAGTCTGAAGGCATTATCTAATTGTTTTTGCAGTTGGTAATTGCTGGAAATCATATTATTGCCAATAATGAATATGGTTTTAAGAGATGAGTTCACTTTTTAGTATTTTTTTAAACATAAAAATATTAATAAATAAACTTAAATTCAATAAAATATGTAAAAAGTTTTTTTTTTTCCCATTTTTAAATTCTACAACAATTTTTCCGATTTACATGAGTAAGAGTTTAAGTTAAGAGAAAGAGTTTAAGTTTTGCATTTGAACTACATGCACCCACCAGGGGCACAATGAGGGGTCCGCAAAGTAGGACACCTCGATTATATATAAAACCTATCAATTATCTCTTATAGCTTAGGCGATATTTGCATTTGAAAATGAATTTTTCAACAATTTTACCCACTCTACTCCAGTTTTATGATAAGAATGGGGGCAGATATTTACCGATTTTCTCCATTTTTCTTTTGTTGAAATAAGAAGAAATATATATATATATATATATATATATATATATATATATATATATATATATATATATATATATATATATATATATATATATATATATATATATGTGTATATATATATGTGTATGTGCATTAGACTTACGAGGAGCGAGGAGCCACGCCCATATTAAGAAAATATTAAATCCGTATATTTTAGATAATACAACAGTAAGAGCCCTCAAATTTTGTCGGAGCAACTTAAGTGTCAATATAATTATTTAGGACAAAAAGTACGCGGACTAGCATTAGGGGCGTGGCACCTCCCATATAAATTAAATACAAAAATACGTTTATCTTGGAAACTATTACAGTTCGTATCTTCAAATTTTGTACGAATAACTTTAACATCTATCTAAACATTTTGGGTAATAAATTGGCGGACTACCCATGAGGGGAGCGGGACCTCCCATATTAATTAAAGACAAAAATTCGTTTATCTGGAAAACTAATGGAACTAAATTCTTCACATTTTGCACAAAGAACTTAAATATTCATCTGAACATTTTGGAGGAAAAAAAAGCGGGCTTTCTTCTGGGGGGTCTTAAGGCACCCATATGAAACAAGTAGAAAAATTAGTATATCTGAGAAACTATTAGAGCTAGAATCTTCAAATTTTACTTGAAGACTTTTGACATTCATCTGAACATTTAGAGTATAACGGGCGGACTTTCAAAGGGGAACTTTGCACCTCCCATATGAATTAAATATAAAATTTCGTTTATCTGGGAAACTAATAGAACTTGATTTATAAAATTTTGCACAAATTAGTTTAGTATTCATCTGAACATTTTGGACTTTCATGTGGGGGCTTCAAGCTCAAATAAAAAAATTCGTATATCTGAGAAACTATTAGAGCTAGAATCTTAAAATTTTACATGAAGAATTTTGAAATTCATGTGAACATTTAGAGCATAACGGGCGGACTTTCAATGGGTGGCTTGGCACAACATATATGAATTAAATACAAAATTCCGTGCATCTTGGATAGAAATTGGCCATAGATAGAAACTGACGAACTTGCAATAATTTGCTTGACATCTCTCATATGTAACATATTATAAATCTGGAAAACTATTGTAGTTAGAATCATCAAAATCGTTAAGTGGGATTTTTATTTCTACATATTCCTTTTAGGGTAGCAAAGCACACTGGGTATAGCTAGTATAATATAAATTATGAAGTGCAATATTAGCTTTTTTTGAGGTACTAAGCGTGTTTCTATTATTCACCGTTCTGGAGTTAGAGTTTCATATGTTAGCTTTTTGGCCAAAAATTTCTAGTATACAGTTACGAGGTCTAAAAATATCAAAATGTGGAAATATAATGGGTGAAACATGACTTTTTTATTTTTCAAACGACAAGAAATGTGTCAATTCTTCTACAGACTACACACACACTCGTGTAAAGAGTACTTCTTAGGAGATTAGAACTGGTTAAAATTATCCAATGATGCCTTAATATTTTTACTCTAAACCGCATTATAATTCTTGATAAATTTGATGATTATCATAATATTTAATTTGCTGGAGACCCGTGTATATAAATACAATTTGCAAGGGCATTTTGTTTACAGTTGTGGAAAGGAAACAATCACAAGAAGATGAAGTTATTTCAAATATTTTTTTCAACATTCTGCATTATCGTCTTTGCCCTGCCGGCTCTCAGTGTAAGTCCTTGACGACAATAATTTATTGTAAGTCTGAAAAAAAAATTATGTCATTGTGTAAGTCCTTTTAGACAATAATTTATTTATAAGTCTGAACATATTATTTTATTGTTTCTGCAGATGGTAATTAAAGGAAATAATGTTATTGGTAATACTGAATTTAAAGCTAAAGGATGAATTCACTCTTTAAAATGTTTATTAAATAACATAAAAATATTAATATGGTCGGTCATGGCCGACCATATGATACCCTACACCAATTACGAATATTAAATGTTATTCATTTTCAATAATAAAGAATTTATGTTGAATTTTTCCTTGGATCCAAATTTATTAAAGAAAAATTGATTTACTGAAAGAAACCCTAAAATTTGGTGGATGGATTTACGTATATGAGAGATAATAAGGGACGATTATTATGATTTTCTGCAAGGTCATTAAGGTTTGTATAAAACATAGTTGTGCGACATTTTGACGATACGGCCCGATAATTACGAAAATCGGCAGTATTACTTAGACTTATATAAAATTTAATTGTGCCCATTATTGTAGAAATATTAAAACATTTAACATATAATTATGAGCTCCAAAGTCCTTTGTGGAAAGGGGTTTTGGGTTTTTTTTGTATAAGGTTGTAGGCTGGCTAGGTGAAATAATGGACAGATTTTAATCATTTTCAACAGCCTTCGTCATTGGATCCAGGTAAGAGTATATGCTAAATTATAACAAATTAGCTTGAAAATTGAGAGCTGTAGCATGCATACAGGATTAACACGGACACAAGGACGGACATAGCTTTATCGAATCAGGATTTATATTTATATAAAGGTCGTCTGTACCGAAGTTCATCGTGATACTAGTGTTTATTTGTGAATAATGGACATTCAAGTCATTTTCTGAAGGGGACTTTGTATGGGGTCTAGGGTCAAATGAGGGCCGATCATTACGAAAATCGACAGTGTTATTTATATTTGTATCAAACTTAGTTGTGTCAATTTAGATAGTAGCATATTTGACTTAGTTATGAGCTAAAAGGCCAAATCAGAAGGTCTGTTTTTATGGGCGCTAGGGCAAAAATTGGGCCGATCCTTATAAAATTTATTGGACCTATTTCATTCCATTATCAATAGCGTCCATTCTTGGCCCAATTGAGGCCAAATTTCATCAAATTAACTTAAAAATGACGACCTGTAGCGTGCGGACAGGTTAACTGGTATACTTTAAGGTGTAGGATAAATATTTTTGGGTGTTCCGAACACCAGCACAAACGCATAATACCTTCCCCACTATAGTGTTGTAGGGTATAAAAAGCAGTTTGGGGAGGTAATTACCACATTTTCGATTACAACTACAAAAAGACATTTACTGTAAAAATTTCATAATTCTTAGGTTATGGATAAGCCCTTGTTAACTTTAGCATGACATTGTATGCCACCCTGTTGAAGCCATATTCATTGCATCGAAAATACCTTCTTTGCTCGGATTAACTTCTAATAGAGAGGTTATGTTGTATTTTCATATCAAATAGAAATATGTAAAAATATCATTCATTTATTTTTGGTATAGAAACCCTCGCATAAGCGCCATATTTTGGAAATGTGTTTAAGTGGGAAAAATTTTGACTCTTTTTACCCTACACCAATTTTGTGGGGAGAGTATATTGGATTTGTGCTGATGTTTGTAACGAATAGGGCTTTTGAGCTCATAATTATGTTAAGTGTTCTAGTATTTCAACAAAACTTGGCAACACTTAGTCTTACATAAGTCTAAATGATATTGGCGATTTTCCTAATGATTGGGCCTCATTTGACCCTAGCCCCCATACAAAGTCCCCTTCAAAAAATGACTTGAATGTCCACAATTCACTTATAAATACAAGTATCACGATAAAAGTATTATATAAATATATTTATATTATATAAATATAAATATAAATCCCGCCAATAAATTTTATAAGAATCGGCCCAATTTTTGTGATAGCCCCCATACAACCAGACCTTCCGATTTGGCCTTTTAGCTCATAACTACGTCAAATATACTACTATCTTTCTAAAAATCGGCACAACTAAGTTTGATATAAATATAAATAACACACAATAAATAACACCTTATTTGACCCTAGCCCCCATACAAAATCCCCTTCAGAAAATGACTTGAATGTCCATTATTCACAAATAAACACTAGTATCATGATGAAATTCGGTACAAAAGACTTGTATATAAACATACAACCTTATAAATAAACCCAAAACCCCTTCCCACAAAGGACTTTGGAGGTCATAATTATGTTAAATGTTTTAGTATCTCTACAATAATCGGTACAATTCAATTTTATATAAGTCTAAATAATACTGCCGATTTTCGTAATTATCGGGCCGTGTCATTGAAAAGTCGCACAGCAATGTTGTTATACACTCCACCACCATCAGTGGTGATAGAGGGTATATATAAGTTTGTCGTTCCGTAACACCAAGAAATATTCATCTAAGACCCAACAAAGCATAAATATTCTGGGTCCTTATGAAAGTCGATTTAGCTATGTCCGTCTGTCTGTCTGTCTGTCTGCCTAAAACACGCTCACGTTAAAACTAAGCAAAGGAAATCAACCAAATTCACCCAAAATATTTATTATTATCCTAAGCAGTTTGGTATTGAAAATCCAAAATCCAAAATCCATCGGTTCACAACGTAAAAAGTTATGAGTAAAAATTCCAGACTACCTCGAAAAAAATTACGTTTTTTTTCATAATTCTTTTGAAGTTTTCTCAGAAACTACCAAAGATATTTCAATGAATTTTGTCACGCATTATTTTTTCGGGGCAGTGATCAATTATGTTCAAAATCTTTACAATCGATCCAATATTACCCATAGCCCCCATACAAAGGTATATATTCCCGGAAATTAGTTTTTCGTTGATTACTCCCTCAAATATATCGCTATCAACACAAAATTTTGTACATGCAAATATAATATGAACAAAAATCATAACGTAGAGCTCAGTCGGTCCACAATTGGTCATAGCTCCCATATAAGGTCCTCTTCCGAAAATCACCTAAGCGCACATATTTTATTGATGAATAAAGTTATTGTGATAAAATTCGAGTTAAATATGTTTTGTGTACATAAAAATCACGGATCGGTCCATTATTGGTCATAGCTCCCATATAAGGCCCACTTCCGAAAATCATTTAAAAGCTCATATTTCATTGTCAAATAAAGATATCGTGATAAAATTCGACACAGATATGTTTAGTCTAAATATGAATCACTCTACGAAATTTTTTCCGGATAGGCCCATAATTGGTCATAGCTCCCATATAAGGTCATTGAATTCTAAAACTATTTGGGATAAAATTTGACAAAAATATGTTTTGTGTACATTCAAATCATTCCACCAAATTTTTTACGTATCGGTCCATTATTGGTCATAGCTCCCATATAAGGCCCACCTCCGAAAATCACTTAAAAACACATATTTCATTATCAAATAAAGCTATCTGGATAAAATTCGACACAAATATGTTTTGTCTTTATATGAGTCACTCTACGAAATTTTTTCCGGATAGGCTCATAATTGGTCATAGCTCCTATATAAGGTCCACTTCAAAAAAAATCACTTAAACAAATAAAGATATCTTGATAAAATTCGAGACAAAGATGTTTTGTGTAAGGTCATAGCTCCTATACATATAAAGCCCACTTCCGAAAATCACCTAAACGCACATATTTCATTAATTAATAAATCTATTGTAGTAAAATTCGACTTGATTTTTTTTGGCATATAAATCATTATACGAAATATTTTCCTAATCGGTCGAAATTGGTCACACCTCCCATATAAGGACCATTTCCGAAAATTACTCAAATGCACATAAATGTGTATTTTGTATATATTAATCATTCTACGGAATTTTTTTCTTCCGGATCGGTCCATAGGTTGTCTTAGCTCCCATATAAGGTATACTTCTGAAAATCACTTAATACCAATTAATTCTTAATTAAATGATTATATCCGGATAAAATTCAAAATGAGTAAGTTCTGTGTACAGATAAATTATTATATTGAAATGTTTTCAAAATGGCCTATTAATACACATTTTTCTCGACCTAATTAAAATTAGTTTGACATATGCATAAATGTTAGTACCCTCAATACGGAAAAAAAATTTGCCAAGTTATCTAAAAATTAGATAATTAAATGGGTTTTAATAAAAAGTAGCTTGCTGGTGGAGTTTAAGATTCGGCATAGCCGAATATAGCACTCTAACTTGTTTTTAAATTCAAAACAAATTCACTGATATTGAGAAAAATCATCTTAAAAAAATTTAAATCGAAAAAAAAAACTATTCACAGCTGATCAAAGCTAGCTACTATATACTAAGCGAGACAAAAAGTGATTTTTGTAACTGCCGACTACCGATATTTGTAATAACGTAAGTTAAACTATTTAAAATTGAGCAAAGATAATTTGTCTTTGATAAAAGGTTAGAAATTTGAAAATGAAAGGGAACCTTAGGTCCATAATCTCACTTTCGGGTTATTGTTTAAATATTCTACAGATTAAAATGACATTTGTATAATCAAAACTAACAAGAAATTTAAAAAATGGTAGTTACAGCATTAAGGCATTACAAGTTAAATAAAATTTGTCTATTTTTTTACATTGATTTTATTAATATAATCAATTACATATTTATTACAATAATTTAAATTATTATTTTCCTCCTTGTTGAAAATGACCGCTGTTATAAACGTCTTGTGTTAAGTGAAAAATATTTAAATAGAATAAGTTAGAGTACTACAATCGGCTATGTCGAATCTTAAATACCCTCCATTTGTAAGCTACTTTTTATGAAAACCCATCTTAATATTTTTAGATACGTTATTATACCCTCCACCACCATCAGTGATGATAGAGGGTATATATAAGTTTGTCATTCCGTGTGTAACACCTAGAAATATTCACCTGAGACCTAACAAAGTATATATATTCTTGATCCTTATGAAATTCTGAGTCGATTTAGCTATGTCCGTCTGTCCGTCTGTCTGTCTGTCTGTCTGGTTAAAACACGCTCACGTTAAAACTAAGCAAAAGAAATCAGCCAAATTCACTAAGAATATTCATTATTGTCCTAAGCAGTTTGGTATTGAAAATCAGCAAAATCGGTTCACAACGTAAAAAGTTATAAGTAAAAATTTCAGACTACCTCGAAAAAAATTACGGTTTTTTCATAATTCTTTTGAAGTTTTCTCGGAAACTACCAAAGATATTTCGATGTCACACATTATTTTTTCAGGGCAGTAATCAATTATGTTCAAAATCTTTACAATCGATTCAATATTTCCCATAGCCCCCATACAAAGGTATATATTCCCGGAAATTAGTTTATCGTTAATAACTCCCTCAAATATATCGGTATCAACACAAAATTTTGTACATGCGAATATAATATGAACAGAAATCATACTATCAACGCAGATCTCAGTCGGTCCACAATTGGTCATAGCTCTCATATAAGGTCCACTTCCGAAAATCACCTAAACGCACATATTTCAATGAATTATAAAGCTATTGGGATAAAATTCGACACAAATATGTTTTTTATACATACAAATCATTTTACAATTTTTTTTACGGATCGGTCCATTATTGGTCATAGCTCCCATATAAGGCCCACTTCCGAAAATCATTTAAAAGCTCATATATCATTGTCAAACAAAGCTATCTGGATAAAATTCGACACAAATATGTTTAGTCTAAATATGAATCACTCTACGAAATTTTTTCCGGATAGGCCAACAATTGGTCATAGCTCCCATATAAGGTCCACTTCCGAAAATCACTTAAACGCATATATTTCAATGAATTATAAAGCTATTGGGATAAAATTCGACACAAATATGTTTTTTATACATACAAATCATTTTACAATTTTTTTTACGGATCGGTCCATTATTGGTCATAGCTCCCATATAAGGCCCACTTCCGAAAATCACTTAAAAACACATATTTCATTGTCAAATAAAGCTATCGTGATAAAATTCGACATAAATAGATTTTGTCTAAATATGAATTACTCTACTAAATTTTTTCCGAATAGGCCTATAATTGGTCATAGCTCTCATATAAGGTCCACTTCCGAAAATCAATTAAACGAATATATTTCATTAAATTCTAAAGCTATAAGGATAAAATTCGACTTGAATATGTAATGTGTACATATAAATAATTCTACCACTTTTTCCAATAATGGACCGATCCGGGTCCATTGTTAAATAAAGTTATCTTGATAAAATTCGACACAAATATGTATTGTCTTTATATGAATCACTCTACGAAATTTTTTCCGGATAGACTCCCATAGAGGGTCCACATACGAAAATCACTTAAACGCATATATTTCTTTGAATAATAAGGCTATCGGGATGAAGTACGACTTGAATATGTTTTGTGAGCATATAAATCATTCTACCAAATTTTTTCCGGATTGATCCATATATTGTAGTAGCTCCTATATAAGGTCCACTTCAAAAAAATCACTTAAACGCACATATTTCATTATCAAATAAAGGTATCTTGATAAAATTCGACACAAATATGTTTTGTGTAAGGTCATAGCTCCTATACATATAAAGTCCACTTCCGAAAATCACCTAAACGCAAATATTTCATTAATTAATAAATCTATTGTAGTAATCATTATACTAAATCATTATACTAAATTTTTTCTTTATCGGTTGATAATTGGTCACAACTCCCATATAAGGTCCATTTCCGAAAATTACTCAAATGCACTTGATAATCAAAGTTATCGGGATAAAATTCGACATAAATGTTTATTTTGTATACATAAATCATTCTACGGATTTTTTTCTTCCGGATCGGTCCATAGGTTGTCTTAGCTCCCATATAAGGTATACTTCTGAAAATCACTTAATATCACTTAATTCGTAATTAAATGATTATATCCAGATAAAATTCAAAATGAGTATGTTCTGTGTACAGATATATCATTATATTAAAATGTTTTCAAACTGGCCTATTAATATACATACATATTTCTCGACATAATTAAAATTAGTTTGACATATGCATAAATGTTAGTACCCTCAATAAGGAAACAAAAATTTCGCCAAGTTATCTAAAAATTAGATAGTTAAATGGGTCTCAATGAAAAGTAGCTTGCTGGTGGAGGGTATTTAAGATTCGGCAGAGCCGAATATAGCACTCTAACTTGTTAATAAATCATTTAATTATTGCTCTATACTAATTTTGATCAAGTCCATAAGAAATTCATGAACCATTTATGGGAGATATGAACAATTATTGGCCAATCCAAACAAAATTTCTTTCTTCTAAAATATACTCATGCCAATTTTTATTGCGATATCTTTTTTTTCAATGAAATTTGGACGTTTAATTAATTTTTGAAAGTGGACCTTATATGGCAGACAAGTCCAATTATGGACTTACCGAGAAACAAATTTCGGAGTGATTTGTGTATACAAAAATTTATTTATACGGGATTTTATTTCGATATCTTTATATATATTAATGAAAAATGCGATTTTTGGTTGTGGATCTCATATTACTGATATGACCTATTATGGACCGATCCGGAAATCATGTACATATGTATACTCATATTATCATAAAAGATGGGGGATATATTGTTTTTGTCATCCCGTTTGTAACACATCGAAATATTGGTCATAGACCCACACATTCTGGGTCCTTATTAAATTCTAAGACTAGTTAGCCATGTCCGTCCGTCTGTCTGTTGATAGCACGATAGAGTGCGAACGAGAAGAGCTAAGGAGCAAAAATATTTATTGATGCAGTTTGTTTGCTATTGAAAATGGGCCATATCGGTCCATATTTTCGCATAGGCCCCATACAAGTTGCCCCCCGAAAAACAGTGTTATACTTATAGCTGGTTTGAAAACAACACTGTGTCAATGAAATTCCACATAAACAAGTTTTATATGTACCAAAATCTATCAACCAAATTTTATGAGAATCAGTCCATAACTGACTCTACCCCACATATAGCCCCTCCCCCCCCCCCCTCAGAAAACGACTTTAACTCTCATAACATGCTTCAAAATGATAGCAATGCAACGAAATTCGATATAAAGAATATTTAGGGGAACTAAAATCTCTCTGCCAAATTTTATGGAGATCGGCCCATAATTGACCCTACCCCCCATATAAGGCAACCCTCAGAAAACGACTTTAACGCTTACAACTTGAATTACTTTAAACTGAGAATTACTTTAAATTATTAAATTGTGGTAGCACAAACATCGGTATAGGTCCACTTTTCGAAATTCACCTCAAATTTAAGACACATGATTTGATGATGGGTATATAAGATTCGGCACAGCCGAATATAGCACTCTTACTAGTTTATACATATGTTGATGTGGAACTAATATTTCAATGTCCTACAAACATAAGCACAAACGTATTATACCCAGATTCATGCTGAAATTCTTATATTCGTACTATTTAAATAAATTTTACCACAAATGTGTATAAATACCAGTTAGTTTTATAGAACCACAAAATGACTAATGATTTTCTATATACGGCCGCCATGACCGGTGATTAGTGAGTGGTCTTTCTTAAAGAAAGAAATTTCCTATCATTGGATTTGTAAACCTGTTATGGGTTATATAATAATTTTCTGAAGGTGGGACCTTATATGAGGGATAAGGTCAATTAGGTTCCAATGCTCGCTATATATTACAATATCATTTCCGGGTACATAATAATAATTTAAGTAAAATTTTATCACGATTGAAGCCTAATTAACTTATTTAAGACTTTTTAAACTTTATAAGTATTCCAGGGGGTGAACCGATATGGCTAATTTTCAATATCAACAAGTGAGAGTGTTATATTCGGAACGCAAGGGTCGAATTTCATCGCTTTACTCGTACTTTTAAGACTGTAATGATCGTTTAAGTAATTTTTTGAAGGGGACCTTATATGAGGGGTTAAGGTCAATTATGGACCGATCAACATAAAGTTTGATAGAGAGATTTTGGCTCCATTGAAACTTATGTGGGTAGAATTTCATCACTATACTCGTATTTTTAAGCCAGTAATGAGCGTTAAAGTCATTTTCTGAAGGGACCTTATATGGGGGTAGGGTCTATTATGGACCGATAAACATAAAATTTGTTAGAGAGATTTTGGATCATTGCTATATTACATATTATTTTTAAGCCAGCAATGAGCGTTAAACTCATTTTTAGAAGGGAACTTTATATGGGGAAAGGGTTACCTATAGACCGATCAACATAAAACTTGATAGAGAGATTTTTTGCTCCATCGAAACTTATGTGTGTAGAATTTCATCACTATACTAGTATTTTTAAGCCAGTAATGAGCGTTAAAATTATTTTCTGAAGGGGACCTTATATGGGGGTATGGACCGATCCTCATAAAATTTGGTAGAAAGATTTTGAATTATATGCAACATATTTATGTCGAATTTCATCTCTATAGTCGTACTTTTAAAACAGATATACCCGTTAAAGCTGTTTTTCAGGAATCCACTTGTATGGGGGCTATCCGAAAACGTGGACCGATATTACCCATTTTCAATACCAAACAAACCTTATTTATAGAGAATATTTGTTGAAAATATCAGTCCTCTATCTCGTTGCGTTTAATAAGGACCCAGAATGTATATAATTTTGTGGATATAAAAAACTTATAAAAATCTAGAATAATATTAGAAAGTTCATCACTCTAGCTTTTCCCGTGTGGATGCTATCATTCTTTCAACAGACAGAATGACGGACAACGCACTTTGTGCTATTCCGAATTGCAGGGTTTTTCTAACCATAATGGATTATTAATAAGTTTCAGCATACAATTATTATTAGAAATGTATGATCTTGTGCAAATGTATAAAACCCAAGTAGCATGTAATATAATTGAAAGTATTTCGATATATTTTGTATCGGTTTGTTGTTCTTTCTTTCCAATTTGTGAAAAAAATATGAAATTATATCTATTTGTTGTTGTAGCCTTATACATTGTTGCCGGTGTAATGGGGGCTCCAGTAAGTATTTAATATTGTTTATTCATATACATACATCTCATTTATATTATATTTTCAGAAGCGATGCTTAGTAAACTCCGGTTATATTACCTGGATTGATTAAACCCTAAATAATGTTTAAATTTTCCAGAATTTTTAAAACTCAAACTAACTATTTTTGTAAATATGTATGTTAAAGGAAATGAATAAAAGTGCAATAAAAATAAATCCAAATTAGTTTTGTTAACTGTCACTCCGAACTGCAGGGTTAGGTAATCAAGTCGTTTGACTAATATGTATGTAAATGTCTGCTTTGCAAATATTATTAGAAATGCGTGTCTACTCCTATACAAATATTCTTGTATAAGAGTATAAAATACAAGCAGAATGTAAAATATTTTTAAGTATTCTAATATATATGCCGGGGTCTGTTAAGTTTTTCGATCGTCAATATTAATATGAAACTGTTTCTATTTGTACTTGTAGCTGGTTACATTGCTGCCGGTGTAATGGCTGATCCAGAAGTAAGTTTTAGATTAACTTATAATTAAATCTATGTTTAATAAATACATATTTTCAGGAACCCTGCTTCGTAAACTCTGGTTATGCTACTTTAAGAAAAAAAGACTTTCATTAATTTAGTGAATTGATTTAATGAAGCCGAAATATTCTTCAGATATGCAACCTCCTCATAATGATTTTAACTGAATGAAAACAAATCAAAATAAAAAATTTTAATAAATAAAATAAAGTTTATCAAACAACTTCGATTCTATAATGTATATACATATATTTTGGATCCTTATAGAAAACGGTATCGATTAAGCTATGTTAGTCTGTCTGTATGATGGATGAAATCAATTTTGTAAAGACCCAGATATCTGCGGGATAACAATGTTCAAAAATTCTACCAGAATTGCTTTCAAGATGTTTAAGTTTTTTCCTCAATCTAGATTAGTTTTTCAAAAACTATCGTAGCTAATTCAATAAATTTTTCCATAGACCTCCATACAAGTGTAGACATTCCCGGAAAGTGCATTAATTGTAAGTAACTCCCTCTGAAAAATCGATATGAACACAAAATTTCGCCTGTATAAATATAATATCAAGAGAAATCGTAATACCAACTGAAACTTGGATCGGTCCATTATTGACCAAAGTTATAGTTCTATGTAATAGTCGTTAGGCAAAGCCAATTTAGGTTTTCGAAATTTATTAAATGTAAATGGCTATAAATATTCACATTTTTATAAAAAATCTAGTATATAAGAGAAGGGTATTAAGATTCGGAAAACCGAATATAGCATACGAACTTATTTTAAATATATGTAGCTGTTCAGTTTAGATATACTATGTAAAGTTAGCTTATGGCTGCGATAGTGTAAGTGAAAAATTCGGGATGTATGTATCTGAATTCTTTTGTTAATATACGTATTTTTCGAAAAGGTTGTTCCACTGTTCTTCTTGATTGTGACCAGTATGTTAAGGTGACTCAGAAGGAAATTAATAGAAATATACTTGTTATGAAAAACCATTCGCAATAAATTGTGGATTTCTAGATTTATAAAATTATCGCATATTTGTGGTAAAATGTGGAAAGATCATATATGTATAATAAACCAGTCAAAGCTGAATATTGTATTAATAGACCCACAGAGCCTAAGACCTCCAACTAGAAGGAACACTATCAGCTAACCTAACGGGGTACCCAGAAAGAAAGTTTTTGATAGGACTTTGCGAACCTATTAACGCTGAGATTTATTAATCTATATATGCCAGCGATCAAAGCACACTATTTTAAACAATTTTGCTACGCTGAATACATAGCATAGGGGTCGTAAGTGAATAAAAATATTAGGAAAGGATTTTTCTGGTACCTTTTATTTTTTATGTAATATTGAACCTAGAAACATATAATATCCTATCTTTATGGAATGAAAATCTATAAGAGTGTATTTTTACTAGTACTTTTGCGTTCTTCATTTGGTACGTTTTTAATATTAAACCTAGAAACATGGAATTAAATGAATGAAAATGTATAAAAAAGGGACTATCTAGTACTTTTTATACCCACCATCAAAAAATATGGGGTATATTGATTTTGTGATTCCGTTTGTAACACATCGAAATATTGGTCATAGACCCACAAAAGTATATATATTCTGGGTCCTTATTAAATTCTAAGACGATCTAGCAATGTCCGTCCGTCTGTCTGTTGAAAGCACGATAGAGTCCGAACGGAATGAGCTAGAGGAAATTTTCAACAAATATTCTCTATAGATAAGGTTTGCTTGATATTGAAAATGGGCAATATTGGTCCACGTTTTCGGAGAGCCCCCATACAAGTGGACGCTCGAAAAACAGCTTTAACGGACATATCTTTTTTAAAAGTAGGAGTATAGCGATGAATTCGACATAAATAAGTTTCATATGAGTCAAAATCTCCCTACCAAATTGTATGAGGATCGGTCCTTAATTGACCCCACCCTCCATATAAGGTCCCCTTCAGAAAATCACTATAACGCTCATTACTGGCTTAAAAATACGAGTATAGCAATGAAATTTGACATAATTAAGTCCCTGCCAAGCCAAAATGTCTCTATCAAATATGTGAATCGGTCCATAATTGACCCTACCTCCCATATAATGTCCACTTCAAAAAATTACTTTAAGGCTCATTACAGACTTAAAAATACACATAAGTTTCATGCGAGTCAAAATCTCTCTGTAAAATTTTATATGGATCGGTCAATAAATAACCCTACCTTCATATAAGGTAGCCTTCAAAAATGAGCGAATATATCGATGAAATTGGACACACATAAGTTTCATGCGAGTACCAAATAAGGTCCCCTTCAAAAAATTACGTTAACGCTCATTACTGGCTTACGAGTATAGCAATGAAATTTGACATAAGTAAGTCTCTTACGAGCAAAATCCTCTCCAGTAAATTTGATGTGGATCGGCCCATAATTGACGCTACCCTCAATATAAGGTCCCTCCAGATCATTACTGGCTTAAAAGTTCGAGTATAGAGATGAAATTTGACATAAGTAAGTTTCTTACGAGCCAAAACCTAAGAAACTTTTATAGGAACGTTTGATGGTGGGTTTATTAGATTCGAATTCGAATATAACACTCTTACTTGTTCGTTTTACAACTGGTACTTTTTAACACACCAAAAATAGAGAGGAACCTGCCACGAAAAACAAGAGTTGCTCTGGCACAACTGAGATCGGGATGGAGCAACAGGCTCAACGCCTACTGGTCCCTCATAAACCGTGCCGCATGTGGACATATATTGGGGACGGCATGATACCCACCATATATTCAACAGTCCAGTCCACCCTACTTTACTTAGCCCAATGGATTTATGGACTAACCTTGTAGAAGTCGCCCAGTTTTGGCTTGGACCTAAATACAGATCCGTCGGACTAAAAGTTTTTTAGTTTAAGCTGTTAAAACAACACAACATGGTGAAGCATATATAAGATTCGTCACAGCCGAATATAGAACTTTTTCTTCTTTTTGTTATAACTTTTTTTTGATATGACGGAGAAATTCTAGTGACAAATTCCGGTTGATCATAGATCGATCGAAAGGTGTGTTACAAAATTACAAGAACTTTTCAAAACTTAAATACCTATAATTACTTCCCTTAGGGTAATGTATTAAATCGGCCCTCTGTTATTTACTATTTACATTATCTCATTCATGTACTTTCGAGTAATTTCAGACTTCTAAGAATATACATATTTATTTAAATTAAAACCACATTTTAACTCATTTCTGATAAAACAGAAATAGTTAAGCAAAAACGCAGACATAAAAACAACTAAAAAGCTATTCTTTCGATATTATTTCAATAAATTTTGTAACGGAAAAACATTTTAAATTTCTATAAAAAAATATGAAATTATTTCAAATAATTTTTTTGGTTGGCTGCATAATTGCTGGTGTAATGGCTACTCCGGGAGATGTAAGTTTTAGTTTTAATGCTAATAGAATTTTTGTAATCGATATTAAATTTGATTTATTTTAGAATATAATGCAGGGTGTCTATAACACCGGTACGATTACACAATATAATGCGGACATCAGGGGTTAAGCAAAATCGAGTAGTGCTAATAGAGGATATATAAAAGTTTATCTAAGTCCCCATAAAGCACAAAATGCTGAGTCGATTAAGCTACAGTAATATGTTAGTTTGTTCGTCCATCTTTTATTGAAATACACTTAATATATTCATTGTTATCCTAACCAGTTTAGTATTTAAAATCGGCCAAATCGGTCGACTTGCCAAAAATTTTGAATACAAATTTTCCAAAAAAAAGAACAATTTCAGCTTTTTGTATTATTTTTTGTGCAAATTTTTATAGAAACTATTGCAAATACTTCTATAGAATTTGTCAAACGTTTGTTTCCCTATAAAAAGTTCGGTTCACAATTTCCTACATCTCCTATACAAAAGTGCATATTCCCTAAAAACAAAACTTTATTGTTAATAATTACCTTTAGAATGTTGGTATATATACAAAATTTTTAAAAAATAGTATTGAAATTTTTTTCCGGATCGGTCCATAATCGTCCATATAAAGTCCTCCTTTTCTCACTGTTAAATAATAATATTGATACAAAATTTTGTTGGTATGTATGTACCTAGGTCCAAAGTGCTTTATAGCCTCCATGTAAGGTGCCTTTCCGAATCTCAATAGAATAGAGTTTTTGTGGTCCTACCATGGTCGAACATTCAGTCTTCGTTGCATATAATGGTCTGTATAACTTAACCTCAAGTTCTCTTTCGTTAATAGCGAATCATTACCGACTATACCAGGTACCACCACATTATGCTGGCCTTACCACTGGAAGCGGGAGCGTGGCGATGTATTCATACCAGAATTTAGGATTAGAATGTCATTCCGAATTGGTGTAATATACTTCAGGCTGAAATCGCAGCCAGAAGATGAGCGGATTATTCGATATTAAATATGAAACGACAATCAAGCTGCAATTGGGAATGGAATGCCGAGCATCCTTAAACAGGTACTAACATAGGTAAGGGGACATAGAGACTCTTCTGGCAACTATATCGTAGGCGCAGGTGACTAAGAAGACTAGAGTATATATCGTTTTCTTTGTTTTCTATATACTTAGATTCCAAGGTCTGTGGGGTTACTTTATAGTTTTGTGGTTAAATTTATTTTTTATTTAAAACTTTTATATCTGAATCACAATGATTTGTTCTCGATGTTTACAAATGTTATGAATAATAATAACGAATATAAAGTTAAAGCTGGTTAAAAAAATGCATAAAAACAACCAGAAAGTTATAAATCCAACAATATTTCTCAATATTTTGAAGCGGTTAGACGATCGTTAAGAAAAACTATGAAGGTATATCAACTATTATTTGTAGTGGTTTGCATTGCTGCCAGTGTACTGGGCGAACCAGTAAATGTAAGTTTTACTTTTTTTCTAATTTCTAAATTATTATTTCACTATAATATTTAAACTTTTAGATTATCAGGGAAGACGTTCATAATACCGGTGTTTTTCAGCAAGGTTGCGAAATTGATATCGGTGGCAAAGTAATTCGTAAAGATTGTGAAAATTCTCCTCCAGGCAATGTAAGTTTACATTATTTTCTTAGTATTCAAATCATTATTGAATTATTCTTTAATCCTTTAGTATAGAAGCCAGAATGTTCATAATACCGGTGTCTTCAAGCAAGGTTAGATTTTATTGTTAGATACTAAATATAAAATGTATTCCTTTATCAGTTTAAAACTTACTATATATGAAATAAAACTGGAACATACTAAACCAAACTTGTTTTTAATCTTGGTCTATTTAAGTGAATTTCGGAAAGTGGATCTAATACAGATATGATATTTTCATAATTTAATGACTTATTATATTTATACTGTAATATTATACTAGCTATACCAAGTGTGCTTTGCTATGTAAAATTTGAAGATTCTTGCTCTAATAGTTTCTCAGATATATGTATTTCTCTAATTAATTCATATGGGGGTTCCAAGCCCGCCAGATGAAGTCCGCACTTTTTTCTCCAAAATGTTCTGATGAAAAATAAAGTTCTTCGTGTCAAATTTGAAGAATTCAGTTCTATTAGTTTCCCAGATAAACGAAGTTTTGTATTTAATTCATATGGGAGGTGACGCACCCCTCATTGAAAGTCCACCAGTTATTCTCTAAATCTTTACATGAGTGTCAAAGTTCTTCATGCTAAATTTGAAGATTCTAGCTCTAATAGTTTCTCATATATAAGAATTTTTCTAATTCATGAATATGGGGGCTCCAAGACCCCCAGATAAAAATCCGTCCTGTTTTCTTAGTTTCCAAGATAAACGAATTTTTCTATTTAATTCATATGGAAGGTGCCACTTCACCTTCAACCGTATAGTAGTCTATATATAGAGATAGATAGACAAATAGATAGATAGATAGATAGATAGATAGATAGATAGATAGATAGATAGATAGATAGATAGATAGATAGATAGATAGATAGATAGATAGATAGATAGATAGATAGATAGATAGATAGATAGATAGATAGATAGATAGATAGATAGAATAGATAGATAGATAGATAGATAGATAGATAGATAGATAGATAGATAGATAGATAGATAGATAGATAGATAGATAGATAGATAGATAGATAGATAGATAGATAGATAGATAGATAGATAGATAGATAGATAGATAGATAGATAGATAGATAGATAGATAGATAGATAGATAGATAGATAGATAGATAGATAGATAGCTAGATAGATAGATAGATAGATAGATAGATAGATAGATAGATAGATAGATAGATAGATAGATAGATAGATAGATAGATAGATAGATAGATAGATAGATAGATAGATAGATAGATAGATAGATAGATAGATAGATAGATAGATAGATAGATAGATAAAGATAGATAGATAGATAGATAGATAGATAGATAGATAGATAGATAGATAGATAGATAGAAGATAGATAGATAGATAGATAGATAGATAGATAGATAGATAGATAGATAGATAGATAGATAGATAGATAGATAGATAGATAGATAGATAGATAGATAGATAGATAGATAGATAGATAGATAGATAGATAGATAGATAGATAGATAGATAGATAGATAGATAGATAGATAGATAGATAGATAGATAGATAGATAGATAGATAGATAGATAGATAGATAGATAGATAGATAGATAGATAGATAGATAGATAGATAGATAGATAGATAGATAGATAGATAGATAGATAGATAGATAGATAGATAGATAGATAGATAGATAGATAGATAGATAGATAGATAGATAGATAGATAGATAGATAGATAGATAGATAGATAGATAGATAGATAGATAGATAGATAGATAGATAGATAGATAGATAGATAGATAGATAGATAGATAGATAGATAGATAGATAGATAGATATATAGATAGTATAGATAGATAGATAGATAGTATAGATAGTATAGATAGTATAGTTAGTATAGATAGTATAGATAGTATAGATAGTATAGATAGTATAGATAGTATAGATAGTATAGATAGATATTAATGTGAATATCTAGTTTATTTTGGAATTAGGATCGGGCTTTACAGAATTTTAAAGTGTAATTAATTTCTTTCTCAATTCTTTACTCCTTAATACTAAAATACGTTCGAATTTCAGCCTTGTAATGATTGTAGGCCGCTACCTTTAAAATCACCAAATAGTCGCCAGTTGGAAATGGAATAACTTTAAACATGTCACTATCTAATACTAGATGTTCTACAATTATATCGTGCTTTAAATAGATTTTAAAATTAATATATAGTATAAGAAATAAAAAAATTCATTAAACTTACGTTATAGGGACAGGTATGATTGATATTCGAAGCAGTTTTAATGATTGAGTATACAATCTTCCAGAAAGGATAATTATTGGGATTTTTCAAAAATTTACAAAAATTAACTGTGTTATTATAAAGAAATAGACGATAATTTTGTGTGGAACCTTTAACAAAATATGCGGCATTAACCTAAAAATTATAAAGAAAATTAGATCATTTAAAAACCATAAAGAATACACTTACCGAAACATTAGGCACTGGTACCTGATGCAGGCGCACATGTAAATTCAGAGCTACTTTATTCCGTGCCAATGCCTTCAAATAACATTTTGGTATATCAGCAAACGGTTTGTCAAATTCAAAACATTCGAATTTAGTAAATTTTACTGTCAGTGAGTGCGTTAATTGTTGAATATTTAAACATATTGCTAACAAAATAATTTCAAATTTTAATTGAATCATAATATGTTTATGCGCAGCAAAAATAAATTTTTAAAAATTACAAATTAATTTGTTGTCTATACTTGTACTACTAAACATTAGGATTATTATTATTTCTAATTTTATATAAGTTATCGATGAGTTAAAAAAACTTTTAAAAATTATTGATATACGTCAGTCACAGTCGTTCGACTGCAAAATACAGAGTGGTCCAATAAGAAGTTTCTTTTTAAACATTAAATTTAATTTCTAGATTTCGACCGAAACCAAAATTTCGTTTGGTACCGAATCTGAGCTTTAGCCAATTTTAAAGTTTCGATGAACCCAAACTTTGTTTAGTTTTTAAGGTTCAGTGACCCCGAGCTTTTTGTTATTAAATGAAAAGTAACATATCTATAGCATTTAAAACCTATTCACCATCAAAACATGAACATCAGAGAGATTTTTTAAAGAGGGTTTTTAATGGGGGGTCTTCAGTCAATTATGGATTTTATGGTTAAGGTCTACAAATTGTGATACTCCTCTTGACCTACTCCAAAGGTATCATTCAAATTGTGATATTCCTCTTGATCTACTACAAAAGTAGAGTTGTCCGAACGGGTGAACATGTCAGAGGGTTCATTTCAAGAACTTTCCGGTCATGCATTGAAACAGATTCCAGCTAAGTTTACATATATGTTTTGAAGTTCGAATGGCGCTTTAAGGTCTATTGTAAAGAGATAGTTCAAGTTGTGAAACTCAAAATTTTCAACTTCATTGTATGCAAACCGAGTTTTCCGCATAAGATATTATTCGAATTCCAGTATATTGCTGTTCGCTTTGATATTCCGATTATATTAATAGACAATTTTCACCATATTTTCAATATATTTATTAATGTTTATAAAAGCTTAATATTCTTAATTCTTTCTATTTTGGTACACATACCTAGCGGACCTCCTGATATATTGATTTTTAATCGCTGGTAGGGAACTGAGGGACGCCCTAATGTATATTAATTAAACTAAGTAAACCATATCTGCTTTAGTTTTTTAAATTGTTTAGCAATTTTGCTATAAGTATTATTAATAGCTACTGATTGATTTTTAATTGTTGTTACATAAGTATTATTAATTAATGGCTTGGGTGAGCTTTATAGATTTTTGTTGTAATAATATACCAGTCATACCGAAATTTTCAGTTTTAATTTCACTAAAACACTTTGATTCTGTATAACACAGCAACCAAAATAAAAATAAAAAACAAGTTAGAGTTCTATATTCGGCTATGCCGAATCTTAAATGCTCTCCACCAGTAAGCTACTTTTTATTAAAACCCATTTGACTATCTGATATATAGATAACATGACAAAGTTTTTGTTTCCGTAGTGAGGGTACTACTAACATTTATGGTTTAATTTATATTAGTAGGCCAGTTCGTAAACATTTCGTAAAAAAATCAAGTCGAATTTCACTCCAGTAGCTTTATTAATTAATCTATATATATAAAAAAGTAGCGTTACTGACTGACTGATTCATCATCGCACAGTCCAAACGGCTGAACCTAGAATCATGAAATTTTGAAAGTAGATGTGTTTTTGGTTATGTAGATCCACTAAGGAGAGATTTTTGGAAATTTGTACATTTAGGGGTAAAAAGGGGAAAAAACGGGTAATAATAATATTATCTTACCTAATAATAGTGATACAAGAAAAAATTTAAACGCACCTGTATGTACTCTTAAAATAAGCAGATGGTACTTTTTTGAAATTCGTACTTTTAAGGGGTGAAATGTGTAAAAAAGGTGATTTTGGTACTTTTTTTGGCCCTTTATAACTTTTTAACTAATAAACAAAATAAATTTTTTGTAAATATTTTGAATATATCTCTCAAAATTATGAGACACCTGTTTCGTACTTTTTTTAAATTCAGCCCTTTTTGGGTGTAAAAGGGAGAAAACTGTATTTTTGGTACTTTTATAGCACATTAAGAAAACTTTTTCGATTTATTGAAGTATTTCTATTAAATTACGGACTAACTCTTTAATATTTATTGAAACAAAATGTTTGCTATTTCACTGGGGAAAACAGTACCAAAAAGGGGAAAAACGGGAAATTTAATTTTATTCAAACTCATTGAGCCATTTTTTATAAAATTTTAAAAATTAGTTTATTTACTCACACAAAATAAGTTATTGGTATATTATTTTGGAATTCGAGTACTAATATATAGGACCATAGGCCTATATAGGACCAAATTCGAGTAAATTGTTTGGTACCTTTTTGAAAGCACAATTTTTCTGGAACAAATGAATACAGATTTGGATAGTTTGAGTTTTATCTGTGATATATAGATTTAAATACGGAACATTTTGTAAACTTAATTCTCAAAAAAGTATATTTCTAAGCGAACCGGGGAAAAATTGTGCTATTTTTATTAGTACTTTCCACTAAGGTAGAATTTATTCCACTTTTGGTACTTTTTCTTCAAGTGTTTTTTTTTTCTTCAAATGTTTTATAATATGAATTCAAAACTCATGATTTTTAAACATACACGATCCTCATTGAATAAGATTCTTTAAGTGAGTACTTTATAGTACTTTTTATCTCTCAAATGGTACTTTTTGAATTTTCTAAAATATTCTACCTAGGAACATAAATTTTAACATACACTTGACTTGACTGAATAATATTCTGTAAGTGGGTACTCTTTGGTACTTTTTCATTCTTCAAATGGTACCCTTTGGTTTCTCTATAATGGTTAACCGGAACACATCCTTATTAAATGAGAATTTATGAGAGAGATTTTTGTACTTTTTCGTTTTTCCGATGGTACTTTTTGATATTTTTACAATATTGAACATAGAAATATAAAATTTAAAATATAGGGTGAATGAGAATCTACTGAAAGGGACTTTTGGTACATTTTCATTCATCAAATTATATTTTTTGAATTGTAAATAATATTGAGCACAGAAACATAAAATTTTTGATAAAATTTTTTTTATAGTACTTTTTTTCAAATAGTAATTTCGAAAATTTCTATAATGTGGAAACTAAACGAATTAAAGTAAAAATAAAAGTTTCTTCGTGAATGCGAATTTATTCACGTGATATTGAACGTAAAAAACTGAAACATTAAAAATTTTTAAATCACTTTAAATTTTCTATAAAAGTAAACAAAATTTTGTATGTATTTAGTGTATGCTAGTGACCTTATATGGGAGCTATAACCAATTACGGGCCTATCCGGAAAAAAGTGATTCATATATAGACAAAACATATTTGTGTTGAATTTGATCAATATAGCTTTATTTGACAATGAAATATGTGCGTTTAAGTGATTTTCGGAAGTGGACCTTATATGGAAGCTGTGACCAATAATGTACCGATCCCTGAAAATATCGGTATAATAATTTATATGTACTCAAAACATATTTAAGTCGAATTTTATCCCGATATCTTTATAATTCAGTGATTTCCGGAAGTGGACCTTATATGGGAGCTAAGGCCAATTACCGGCCTATTCGTAGATTGATTCATATATAGATAAAATATATTTGGTTCGAATTTTATCAAGATAGCTTTATTTGACACTGAAATATGTGCGTTTTCGGAAGTGGACCTTATATGGGAGCTATGACCAATTGTGAAGCGACACAGATCTACGTTGGTAGTATAATTTCATCATATGATCATACATATAATATATTTGCATGTAAAATATGTTGTGTTGATACCGATATATTTGAGGGAGTTATTAACGATAAACTAATTTCCGTGAATGTATACCTTTGTATGAGGGCTATGGGAAATATTGGATCAATTGTTACGATTTTGAACATATGTACTTGATCTCTGGCAGAAAAAATAATGTGTGATAAAATTTATCGAAATATCTTTGGTAGTTTCCGAAAAAACTACTTAAGAATAATTATAAGTACATTATTTTTTTCGAGGTAGTCTGAAATTTTTACTCATAATTTTTTACTTCGGAAACCTTTGCTTAGTTTTATTGTGAGCTTGTTTTACACATACAGACAGACGAATATAGCTAAATCGACTCATAAAATGATTCTAAGCCGATTGGTATACTTTAAGGTGGGTATAGGACCAATATTATTGTGCGTTACAAATATCAACACAAACCCAATATACCCTCCCCCCTAAAGTGGTGTAGGGTATACTATATAGTTAGTCACCTGGGCACAAGGTGGGTAGGAGTAACTTTAAAGGGTAGGTTAAATAGGGACTGTCCGACCGAACTGCTGGGTTTCTGAAGGAGTGTATGTCAAGACATCATGAAAATTTAAAGCTTTTTTTAACTTTAAAGCACTGTTGGGGGGATCCGGTTATATGGTGTATTTCTTTTTCAAGTAGTGGACCGAACTCAACCAAAATTATTGATCTTCAAAATTGCGACAAGTAATAACTTTACCAGAACTGACAGACAGACAGATAGACGCACATGACGACTGAGAAAATGATTCTAAGTTTTTTATGCGTTACAACAATCTGCACAAATCCATAATGCCCACCCAACTAAAGTAGTTTAAACCACGGTGGTAGTATAAGAATAATCCAATATACAATGTATGAAGTATGTGAATCATGTTCCTATTTAAGAACATGCAGTGGTGAAAAAAAAAAATAATAGAAACATATTATTTAATGGAAAATTATTTTCTCAGAAACTATTTGTTAGACATTGACAGTAATTAGCTCAAATTTAGGGCAATTACCTTATACCAAATTATAACAGCTAAACTGTGAGATAATTAACTTTCCACAGTTTATTTTATTGCTACTATTTTATCCACTTCTGTATATTTAATACACATCTATTTATTTAAATAAAACTTTGTATTATTAAATATGTAAAATAAAAAGAAATTTGAAATATAATTGCAATTATAACAGGCAATTTTATAAAAAAAGTTATTCAATCATTAGAATGAAAACAAAATTGTTGGAATTATTTTTCATAATAGGTTGTATTGTTACCGGTGTAATCGGTGCTCCCGGAACTGTAAGTTTCAATTTGTTAGTTTTTAATTTAAAATTTAAATCTTTAAGTATTTCAGAATGCAATATATGGCAACGGTAATATCGTTAATATCCAAACTAATGTGTATGTGAACATACATTTAAAATTACCTAAAATGAAGATGCTTGATATAAAAATACCAGAAATAAGAATACCAAGTAATTGGAATTTATTTAAATTATTTTAAGAAAAAATTAAATTTAAATGAAAGCCTAATCTTAATATATCGAAATGCTTTACATGAGTACTTGCCTTTATTGCTATATTTCACTGAGGGACATTACAAAAAACGGGGAAAGCTGTTGGACATACCGTTGTTGTAAAAGTATTTGTACATGGTTCCGTCGGTCCATATACAAACATTTTACTTTAGGTACTCGATCTATGTAATCTCCTACTATTGCTTCTGAACAGTACTTCTACTTACAATCACGCAGCCAAAAACTCATTTCCAAAGCTTTGCTCCAAATCACTCTTCTGGGGAGTATCTGTGTCTTTTTCGCAACAGCATCGACTAGGCTATAGATTAGACTATGGACTGGACTATAGATTAGACTGTATACTAGACTAGACTAGAATATAGACTAGACTATAGACTAGACTAGACTAGACTATAGACTAGACTATAGACTAGACTATAGACTAGACTATAGACTAGACTATAGACTAGACTATAGACTAGACTATAGGCTAGACTATAGACTAGACTAGACTATAGACTAGACTATAGGCTAGACTATAGACTAGACTATAGACTAGACTATAGACTAGACTATAGACTAGACTATAGACTAGACTATAGACTAGACTATAGACTAGACTATAGACTAGACTATAGACTAGACTAAAGACTAGACTATAGACTAGACTATAGACTAGACTATTGACTAGACTATAGACTAGACTATAGACTAGACTATTGACTAGACTATAGACTAGACTATAGACTAGACTATAGACTAGACTAGACTATAGACTAGACTATAGACTAGACTATAGACTAGACTATAGACTAGACTATAGACTAGACTATAGACTAGACTATAGACTAGACTATAGACTAGACTATAGACTAGACTAAAGACTAGACTATAGACTAGACTATTGACTAGACTATTGACTAGACTATAGACTAGACTATAGACTGACTAGACTAATAGACTAGACTATGGAACTAGACTATAGACTAGACTATGATCTAGACTATAGACTAGACATAGACTAGATATAGACTAGACTATAGACTAGACTATAGACGTAGACTATAGACTAGACTATAGACTAGACTATAGACTAGACTATAAGACTAGACTATAGACTAGACTATAGACTAGGACTAGACTATAGACTAGACTATAGACTAGACTATAGACTAGACTATAGACTAGACTATACTAGACTATAGACTAGACTATAGACTAGACTATAGACTAGACTATAGACTAGACTATAGACTAGACTATAGACTAGACTATAGACTAGACTATAGACTAGACTATAGACTAGACTATAGACTAGACTATAGACTAGACTATAGACTAGACTATAGACTAGACTATAGACTAGACTATAGACTAGACTATAGACTAGACTATAGACTAGACTATAGACTAGACTATAGACTAGACTATAGACTAGACTATAGACTAGACTATAGACTAGACTATAGACTAGACTATAGACTAGACTATAGACTAGACTATAGACTAGACTATAGACTAGACTAGACTAGACTATAGACTAGACTATAGACTAGACTATAGACTAGACTATAGACTAGACTATAGACTAGACTATAGACTAGACTATAGACTAGACTATAGACTAGACTATAGACTAGACTATAGACTAGACTATAGACTAGACTATAGACTAGACTATAGACTAGACTATAGACTAGACTATAGACTAGACTATAGACTAGACTATAGACTAGACTATAGACTAGACTATAGACTAGACTATAGACTAGACTATAGACTAGACTATAGACTAGACTATAGACTAGACCATAGACTAGACTATGGACTAGACAATAGACTAGACTATAGACCAGTTAACGTAGTCCTATCCGAATGAATTTTTATAACTTAAAGTTTAAGTCTTATGAGACTTTGAGTGAATTTGATAAAGATTTTGAGCGAATTGATAAAAAATGCTTACTTCGTTTTAAGGTGAACTTGTTTTATATAGACGTACGTATGAACTGACATAGCTAAAGCGACTCTGATAAAGATTTGTCAGTGTTAAGCACGGAATCACAAAGTTATACTTATATACCCTATACCACTGATGGTGGTAAACTTTGGCAACACTGCACAGTGGGGCAGAATGGAAATTTTTTGGAAATAAATCTGGCATTTCTAAACGGCTGATCCGATCGGGATAAAATTTGGCGTGAGCGTAGCCAAGGAGTATTCGAGTTTAAGTTTTGAAGATGAACCCTGCAGATGCCCCAGGGACGGCGCTGTGGGGTAGGGGTAGGGTACCTACGACATGTAAAATTTTTAAACTCGTGCCATTTTTTTGTTTTTCACCCAAATACAAAGATTTTTATATTTTGTGAAAGCGCTCGACGAGATCTTGAAAAAACATGCTTGGACATACTACTTATCTCTTATAATATCCGAGTTATAGGCATTTAAAAATTTAGTGATACAAAATTTACCATACCTTGGTCCGCCTTTTTTTGAATACCGGGCGTAATTTTGGACCAAATGGACTCAATTTTTTCTTGTTAGTTAGACAACAAAATTTCCAATAATATACAAAAAATTTCAGATCAATATCATTTACAGATCCAAAAATATACGTTTTTTAATTTAAAAATTCAAAAAATTTTAGATTTTTGGCGTTTTTTTGCCAAAAATGTGTCTTAACTCTTTTATTAATAAAATAAAATTTTCTTTAAGAACATATAACAATTTTATAGTTTTCTAAAAGGTATCTTTACGCAGAACGCTTTGGCGTAAAAAACTTGTCCTATTTTTTGAAAATGTTGCCACTGCGTCTTTCCGAATATGACCTATTTTTCATCAAAACTTCAACTTTGGGCGACATGTTCTAAAATCCCAAAGCTGGGATCAGAAAACTGAAAGCAGTTTTGGAAACCTCAATATGTTTTCTATTTACTCCAAAAGTATTTTCCCAGCCCTGAAAGAAATGTGGACCCTATGGGCAAAAAAGTAAAAAATCCCATTTTTGGGATTTTCATTCCTATTTTTGGGAATTGCGGGATGCCCTTTGACCTTTTCAATTTTTTTTGCATATTCTTATTTGAAATGACAAATTTAACAAGCGTTGAAAATTTCATTGAGTTTTGTTCATAAATAAAGATTTTGTCATATATTACATATTTGTTTAATTTCTAAAACTATGATTTATATCAAAATTTTAATAGGATTTCCCTTAATATCATTTTTTAGTTAGATATGGAAATTCTTGACCCTTTACAAAAAATTTCAAGCCAATATCTCAATTACATTCAAAAATATGTTCATTTAAACCTGTGTCCTTTAATTTCATCTTTTTCATATTTTAGTATTAAGTATGACAGAACATATTTAAATCTTATATTTACCTATTTTCTATTTGTTTGCTTATCCTTATAATTGATGCTTAAATTTTCAAAAATTTATAACTATTTTTTACCTAAATTTTTTCGACAGATCATTTCGATCTGTTTCGTTTATGATCATGTAGGTAAAAATATACAGGTAATGATAATTTCGATTCATTCACTAATAAGAAATATCAAGGACTGAATTACAGGTTATAGTAATATAGTCCTAAATGTTAATAGGTCGACAATTCGTAATTTTTTACTTTGGAATACCTGTATCGGAAATGACAAGAATTGGTATATAAGTAAACTTCTCAGATTTTAAGTACCATATTTAATAAATCTACAATGAAGATTACATTAAAGTACGAAGAGTTGTGTTCCGTTTTATGGAGTATATCTTCAAAAGGGCCAGAAAGAATTGAAGACATTTCAAATTATATAAAAACTACATATAGTAGAAAAGTAGACAAAACAGGCATATCAAAAATTGAAAACTTTTTGATGTAAAAAGTAAGTCTGTGGATGGAAATCAAAAGAAATTTCGATTAAAATTTTGTAGTTGGATGGAAACTACTACGGAAATCTCAACTTACAACACATCAACAGGAGCGCCTTGAAAGTCATACGAAGACTTATGTTCCAGGTCAAAAAAAGAGGGTCACACAAAAACTTTTTTCAATCTCAAATGAGGAAATTGCTGATACATTTAACGAAATGCTGAAAAAGGAAAACCAACCTATGGATGTCGTACATATTGCAACTATTCTTCCTAATGCATCACCAAGACGACTTAAGCGAATTGTGGAAAGTATACCAACTCCAACATCATAATCAAATTTTACTGAAGAGGAAGCAATAGCGCTTATGTTGGAACTGGGTCTCAGTCGAAATAAGTACCAAATATTAAGGAAAGCTCTGCATGAAAAAGGACACAATATATTACCATCATACAAGGCGATCCAGGAAAAAAAACTATCCTACTAAATCAACAAAAAATAATGAAGAATTGAAAGAACTGAGAGCTGCGGAAAAAAGCAGAATCCAAGAAGAATTTAAAGTTCAGATGGGATTAAACATCGACAAACCACTTTCAAGTTGCGGTAGTACAAATGACGGTAATACGGCGAGAAGGTTTTTTCGTGATTTTGAAATTACTTCAAAAATAACTGGAATCGACAAGGAGTTGCTTCGAAGAGTTAACACTATTTTAATGGCACTGAATAGTAAACATAAAATTAATGGAAATCGATTTGGGGAATACACATCTGAAATTTCTAAATTACTTGTATCTCTGTATCCATGGAGGGAACTAACACCAACAGTACACAAAGTATTGTGTCATGGTCAAATAATAATTGAATCGAATATTCTTCCACTTGGAGAGTTAACAGAAGAAGCCCAGGAAGCGAGGAATCGAGATTTTAAGCATGTTCAACTATTCAGCTCAAGAAAATGCTCCAGCCAATCACAGAATGAAGATATTTTTAATAGTTTACTTCTATCTTCTGATCCTGTTCTTTCAACTATGCGAAAAAGATGGATTTGTTATGAAACTCTATCATCTCAAAACAAGGAAGATTTAAAGGACTTATATTACCTTCTGGATATGTATACCGATATGACAGATTATTTTATAGAAAATAAGTAGTGTTAGGAATTAACTATATAAGTAGGTTGTAAGAATTAATTGTATTATGTTTAAGATAAACAGTTCAAATAAAAAAAGCTATTATACTAACTGATGAATTGTATTAAATTGTGTTTTATATTTCGGTGGGCGGGAAAGGTAATTTGTGTGGGGTGATTTAGGTGTTGTTGTGCGTGGCTCATAATAAAATTATAATTTTTTTATTGTATATACAATATTATAATAAAATATTTAACTAAATAATTTTTAAAAATTGTCCAAATATTTTATTCAACACTAAATGTATGTTCTGTCATAAAAATATGAAAAAGATGAAATTAAAGGACACAGGTTTAAATGAACATATTTTTGAATGTAATTGAGATATTGGCTTGAAATTTTTTGTAAAGGGTCGAGAATTTCCATATCTAACTAAAAAATGATATTAAGGGATAAATATGGACTAAATTGTTGTAGCTATCTGCGATCCTATTAAAATTTTGATATAAATCATAGTTTTAGAAATTAAACAAATATGTAATATATGACAAAATCTTTATTTATGAACAAAACTCAATGAAATTTTCAACGCTTGTTAAATTTGTCATTTCAAATAAGAATATGCAAAAAAAAATTGAAAAGGTCAAAGGGCATCCCGCAATTCCCAAAAATAGGAATGAAAATCCCAAAAATGGGATTTTTTACTTTTTTGCCCATAGGGTCCACATTTCTTTCAGGGCTGGGAAAATACTTTTGGAGTAAATAGAAAACATATTGAGGTTTCCAAAACTGCTTTCAGTTTTCTGATCCCAGCTTTGGGATTTTAGAACATGTCGCCCAAAGTTGAAGTTTTGATGAAAAATAGGTCATATTCGGAAAGACGCAGTGGCAACATTTTCAAAAAATAGGACAAGTTTTTTACGCCAAAGCGTTCTGCGTAAAGATACCTTTTAGAAAACTATAAAATTGTTATATGTTCTTAAAGAAAATTTTATTTTATTAATAAAAGAGTTAAGACACATTTTTGGCAAAAAAAACGCCAAAAATCTAAAATTTTTTGAATTTTTAAATTAAAAAACGTATATTTTTGGATCTGTAAATGATATTGATCTGAAATTTTTTGTATATTATTGAAAATTTTGTTGTCTAACTAACAAGAAAAAATTGAGTCCATTTGGTCCAAAATTACGCCCGGTATTCAAAAAAAGGCGGACCAAGGTATGGTAAATTTTGTATCACTAAATTTTTAAATGCCTATAACTCGGATATTATAAGAGATAAGTAGTATGTCCAAGCATGTTTTTTCAAGATCTCGTCGAGCGCTTTCACAAAATATAAAAAATAAAAAATAAAATCTTTGTATTTGGGTGAAAAACAAAAAAATGGCACGAGTTTAAAAATTTTACATGTCGTAGGTACCCCACTTTGAGCCGCCACAGCGCCGTCCCTGGGGCATCTGCAGGGTTCATCTTCAAAACTTAAACTCGAATACTCCTTGGCTACGCTCATGCCAAATTTTATCCCGATCGGATCAGCCGTTTAGAAATGCCAGATTTATTTCCAAAAAATTTCCATTCTGCCCCACTGTGCACTGTAATTAACACAAGGTTTTTGTCTTCGTTAAATAAAAACTTTACACTGTGCTATTGTAAACTTTGGTTGTAACGTACTGCGGTTTTTATACACCACTTTAGTGGGTAGGGTATATTGGGTTTGTGCACAATAATATTGGTCCTATACCCACCTTAAAGTATACCAATCGGCTTAGAATCATTTTCTGAGTCATCCGTCTGTCCGTCCATATAAACCTTGTAATCAACCTACAGGTTTGAAGATAATTCAATAAAATTTGGTACATGATCTTCTATTGTCCCAGGGACTAAGCCTATTGAAAATGGTTAAGATCAGTCTATTTTTTCACCTAGCCCCCATATAACTGAACCCCCGAATAGGGCTTGTAAACCTTGTAATCAAACTATTGGCCGCAATTTTGGAGATAATTCAATGAAATTTGGTACATGATCTTATATAGTACCGGAAACAAAGCCTATTGAAAATGGTTAACATCAGTACAACTGAAACCGCCTAATAGGCCTTTTAAGTTCTTAATTATGTTTAATCATGTACCAAATAAATGTGTCATTAGATAGCATAAACCGTATTTGGTTAAGAAAACAGATTAGCGGTACCTGTGATTTGGATTTTGACCTTTTCAGAATATAAAGTTCCAGATAATAGAAAAAAGTCTGAATTCTTAGTAAAATCGAATAATTATAAATGTATTAGAAATTTTCTTGAAATCATAGTGAAATAATATTTTGTTTTCCAGCGATTTAAATGAAACTTAGGAAAAATACATAATGAAGAAGCGTATTTATGATTATATCGAAAAACTCGAAATTAACCCTTAAACATAATTATATAAAATGTCCGTAATATATGAACTAAATATTCAATGCCATTTTGCAAGAAAAACAGATATCAGATTCGGTTACAGCAGCTAAAAATACATTAAAATCAGTCGAATTGGTGCCAGAACTTTTTTTGATTATTTTTATACCCACCATGAAAAAAGATGGGGGGTATATTGATTTTGTCACACACATAAATAATTTTTATATGCATCAAAATTTCTCTACCAAATTTTATGGGGATTGGTCCATAATTGATCCTACCTACATAAGGTCCCCTTCATAAAATCACATTAATACTCATTATCGACTTAAAAATACGAGTATAGCGATAAAATTCGACATAAATGAGGTTTATATAAGCCAAAATCTCTTTACTAAATTTCGGTCCATAATTGACCCTACCCCGACATAAGGTCCCCTTCATTACTGACTTAAAATTACGAGTATAGCGGAGAAATTCGACATAAGCAACTTTTATAGAAACATAATCTTCCTACCGAATTTAATGCGGATGGGTAATAGCCATAGTCAACAAAATAAAATCTAGGTACAAAATTTTATGGGTATCGATACATAATTGTCCCTACTCCATATAAGTTCCCCTTCAAATAATAACTTTTACGAATATGACTGAAACGAAAAGTGTTATACGAAATCTTTCCACCAATTTTTACAACAAACAGTCCATAATTGACCCCACCTCTCATATATGTTCATGGTTAAAAAATTGGACATAATTATTTTTAAAAACAAAATATTTTTGTTTTTAAAAATAATTATTTTGTTAATTCGAAGATCACGTACATAATTGACCTAAGAATATTCTCCCTGATATTTACAGAGGATCATTTCTTTTACGACATACGATTTGATGGTGGGTATATAAGATTTGGTACAGCCGAATATAACACTCTTACTGGTTTAATAATAAAGCATGATTTGTTGACAAAAAAAGAGATTTTCGAAAAGATATGGGGATATATGGAGACAAGGATAAATATAGGTATATCCTTATAATTGTTGGTATAAGGATTTAGAATTTCATTCTGATATTAGAGTTAATAAGTGAATTTTGACCTTCAAGCGTATTTTCTGAAGGGGACTTTATATGATGGCTAGGGTTAAATGAGGCGCGATCATTACGAAAATCGGCATTATCAGTTAGACTTGTATAAATCTAAGTTTTGAGGATTTTTGTAGATATACTAGAACATTTAACATAATTATAAGCTCAAAAGCCCTATTCGGGGGAAGTTTGCTAAAAATGGGCGTAATGTTTGTTTTTGGGCATGGTTGTCATAAAAATTATATTAGATTATGGTATAAATTTTAATACATTTAAAAATAATTCCCAGCAAAAAACTAGATAATGGCTTTTGATTGTAATTATTTACCTATCAACATACTTTTCAATGACTACTACATATTGTCTGGATTACATAGAAGTAGTCAAATAAGGTCTTACTAATAATGTGTTATACAAATACTTTCTAATTCATTAGTCATCTTGCCAGTGAAGATATAGAAGCTGTAAACTTTTTTTATGCGATTTACAATGACTTATTAGCACCAGATAACCGCCGTTTATTTGGTGAAGTTGTTCTAACTCTTATTGTGAACTTATATACTTGATATTATATACATACTCCTAAAATTATAGTTTTGTCGCACCAGAATTGCCGCATTGTGCACTTTGTGGTAGTATTAAAATTAACCCAAAATACGGGGAATGAATTATGTGAATCATGTTCATATATAAGTACTTTTAGAGGTGGAAAAAATAATAGAAACACGAAAAATATTTTGTGGAAAATTAATGTCGGAAACTATTTGTTAGAATTTGACAGTCGTCTTGACTTTATTATTATTTTGGCACCTAATTTTCGAGGTATTAGTCACCAAATTATAACATATACTTTGTAAGGTAATTAAGATTCCACAGTTGTATATTTTATTGCTTCTATTTTCTCCACTACTGTATATTTAAAACAAATCTATTTATTTATTTAAATAATTAAAATAACTTTTTATTAATATTAATATATGTAAAATATAAAGCAATTCGAAATATAATTGCCCTTATAATAATCAATTTTATAAAAAAGAAAGTTATTCAATCATCAGCATGAAGACGAAACTGTTGGAATTATTTTTCATAATTGCCTGTATTATTATTGGTGCAATCGGTGCTCCCGCAACTGTAAGATTCAATTTGTTAGCTTTTGTTTCAAAATTTTAATCTTAAAATTTTTCAGAATGCAATACATGGCAACGGTAATACCGGCAATACCCATACTAATGTGAATTTGAACCTGCATTTCGAATTTCCTAATTTTAAGATGCTTGATATAACGATACCAGAAATAAGTATACCTAGTGATTGGAATTTATTTAAATTATTTTAAGAACCAATTAAACTTAAGTGAAATCATAATTCTAAAAAACCGTAATGCATTACTTGAGTACCTGTCTTGACTGCTTTATTTCACGGAGGGACTTTTACAACAACGGGGTGAGCTATTGGACAACTCACCACCGCCCTTTGTGTGCATTACTCATGCGCAGGTGGCTACTTTTGTACATGGTTCCGCCTACACATGTACAAACACTTTGCTCAAGTACTCGAGCTATGTACTCTCTGAACATTACTTCCGTTTACAACCACACAGATGAAATGTTCTTTGTTCACTCGGTAACAGTATCCAAAGACTCAATAGTTACACCGAAATAGGATTCTATCGAATACACCAAAGACAAGTTCTTATACACAGAAAACACACTGAACAGAGTAAACCCTGAATATAAACCGACAATAAAGGACCCGACATCCATCCGACACATTTGTTGAGAAAAGCAACCGACATATTCATTCTACTTATATAAGATGGATGTAGGGATATCCATCCCGTATCACATACACTACAGTTAAAAGATTTAAATCAAATATCCATAGATACCACTCCCCCCATTCTCGTTCATTTAACCAATTTTGCTTGTTCCAACATAATGCACTGTATAAGTTGGAGTTCATCCCTGACAAGATAAAAAACCGAAATTTAAACAAGTAAGAGTGTTATATTCGGCTATGCCGAATCTTATATACCCACCATCAAACCTCGTTTGACTCGAACGAAACTTACTTATGTCGAATTTCATCTATATACTCGTATATTTAGGCCAGTTATAAGCGTTAAAGTAACTTTCTGAAGGGGATCTTATATAGGGGGGTAGGGTCAATTATGGGTCGATCCTCATAAAATTTGGTAGACAGAATTTGGTTCCTATTAAATTTACTTGTGTCGAATTTCATCGCTACACTCGTATTTTTAAACCATTAATGAGCGTTGCAGTCATTTTCTGAAGGAGACCTTATATGGGTGGTAGGGTCAATCATGGACCGATCCTCATAACATTTTTTAGATAGATTTTGACTCGTATGAAACTTACTTATGTCAAATTTCATCTATATACTAGTATTTTTAAGCCAGTAATAAGCGTTAAAGTCATTTTCTGAAGGGGACCTTATATGGGGGGTAGGGTCAATTATGGACCGATCCTCATAAAATTTTGCATAGTGATTTTGGATCATATGAAACTTACTTATGCCGAATTTCATCGCTATATTCGTATTTTTAAACAAGTTATGGCTGTTAAAGCTGCTTTTCGAGGGGCCACTTGTATGGGGGCTATCCGAAAACGAGAACCGATATTGCCCATTTCCAATACCAAACAAATCTTACCTATAAGAAATATTTATGTGAAATTTCAACCCTCTAGCTCTTTCCTTTCGGACTCTATCGTGCATTCAACAGACAGACAGACGGACAGACATGGCTAGATCGTCTTAGAATTTAATGAGGACCCAGAATATATATACTTTTGTGGGTCTATGATCAATATTTCGACGTGTTACAAACGGAATGACAAAATCAATATACCCCCCATCTTTTTTGATGGTGGGAATAAAAATATTGAACAATTATAAATATTTCCTCTAAACACGTTATTTGTCGATGTTCTTTATAATCTTTATTAACGCACGTATTTCTAATATAAAATAATGTTTCAGTCTGCCAGTTATTATTTTTATTTTATTGTAATTATACCATTCACCTTCGTGAGAAGGGTATATATAAGTTTGTCATTCCGTTTGTAATTTCTACAATATAATTTTCCGACCCTATAAAGTATATATATTCCGAGGCCTTATAGATAGCGGAGTCGATTAAGCTATGTCCGTCTGTCTGTCTGTCCGTCTGTCTGTGTGTTTGTTGAAATCAATTTTCTGAAGACCCCAGATATCTTCAGGATCCAAATCTTCAATAATTCTGTTGGACATACTTTCGAGAAGTTTCCTATTGATCAGCAAAATCGGTCCATAAATAACGGAGATATGAGCAAAAATCCGAGACAACCTCTGAAAATTTCATCAAAAAAGCAACAACAACACTGCTTATTGTATAAAAGGTTGGTTTCATTGCGATGTGTATTTTGTTTTTGTTTTTTTGTGTATATATTTCGTTTCATATGTTTGGATGTCTGTGGTTTCATTGCCTTGTGAATTTTGTTTTTGTTTTTTTTTTTTGTATATTGTTTCGAATGTTTGGATGGCTGTGGTTTCATTACGTTGTGTATTTTGTTTTTTCTGTTTTTTATTTCGTTTAGCATTGTTGTTGTTTCTCTTGTTTTGCTTAAGTTATGACAGGGTCGGGAATATGAAATAAATTGACATTTTATAAAATTAATATAAAATGTCAATTTATTTTTTATAAAATTAATCTCGGGGGAGTTTTCCAGATTTTTCCTACCGAGCGCGTCCCCGGGTGGCGGATAGGGGGTGGTGATGGACCATCTGTCCTCTCCCAGCTTTAATTTCACTTAAGCTGAGGGAGGGCAGATTGTCCACCACCTGGGAATATTATATTCCCCGCGGACCAAAAAACTGGAAAAAAAAAAAAAAAAAACACAAATATGGAAAATAAAAATAAAAAGATAAAAGTTACGGTGCAGGGCCTAAATAACCCAGTACCGGCGGCAAGTGTTGATCTACTCGCGAGTCACGTGTCGTCATCCTGCAATCGTGAGCAGAATACTACTACGGAGGTGGGTACCTTGGCCTCCGTGGCGGACAATGCGTCAAGTGTACAGCATGCCGCTGGCAAAAATATAGGGGTGAAAGAGAAGGATGTACTCGGAGAGAGCTCTAAGCTACCTCAGCCTTTAAATATAGGTGAGGGTTCCGACTCTGAATCCTCAGATGATAATAATAATAATACCATTATAGCAAATCCCAAAAAGGATGAAGTAGAGCAAATGGTGAAAGAGGTGAGTGATAGCATAGCTAAACTACCTATTACTAAGAAAAGACTTTCTGGAGCACAGAGGAGGAAGTTGAAAAAGATGCTTCAGGAAATCATAGTTAGTCAATCCCACGACACTCCAAAGGAAAAATCAGACTCTCTCACAAGATCTGAGGCAAAAAGGATCAGGTCTCCCGAGGAGTTGACAACTGAGAATAAGCCTAAGAAGAAAAAGAGCTCCCCGTCTTCTAATACACAGTCGAAGCCAAGCCATACTTCACTCAAAGGAATCTCAAGTGAGAATCCTGCGAGTAAGGGTGACAACGCCAAGCCAGATATTCCGAAGACGAACACGTCGGCGAAATCAACCTCGAAGGTAAGGGAATCTCAAAAGAAGCCCCGAAAAACGAGGAAGGAGAAGCTAGACGGAGGAAAAGGTAAAGAGCCGCCATCTTACGCCAAAGTTGCCAGAAGTAGGCACCGGGACGATCTCTGCTATGCAGTTTACGATGCCGGTAATCCGACAGGCAAAATTCCAATAGACCAACAGAGTAAAATAGAAGACCTGGTCAACAATAAGATAGTGGACCATGCAATCGCTTCAAAGGGCAAACAACCAATAGAGAGCGAGAGCTGCGAGTTCAGCATGGGCGTGATGTTGATGAGGTTGGCATCTCACCAATGTGTTAGCACCCTAAAGAACTTGGTGGAAAGTATCCCTCCTCCCTGGGACGGCGCTAGGCTGGGACTGGCAAAGAAGAGCGAGCTTCCGGTGCTCCTAAAGTCCACTGTCTACATAAAAGGATGGGGCAGTAAACTGGCTAATGAACGTATACTGGAAATTCTTGGAGGTCAAAATGCTGAGCTGGCCGTGGAAAAATGGGATGTCTTTTACAGGAAAGAAGAACCTGAGGGAACTTTATTTGTAATAGGTATCGACCAGAAATCCATGGCTAGTCTTGCCAAGAATAAAGGTAGGGCTTACTTCGCCTCTAAATCTGTCATATTCAAAATTGGGAAGGTGCCGATTGGAAGGGCTGTTACAACAAGCCTCGAAAAGGACACTAAAAAACCTAAGACCACAGCATCAGTATCCACTACTGATAACGTTGAGGAGTCAAATCCTAAAATCGAGGAATTTACCATTAACTCGCCAGGAGAAAGTGTAGTTGCCCTTTCCAAAATTGGGAAGGCGCCGATTGAAAGGGCTGTCAAAACCGGCCCCGACAAGGACACTAAAACACCTAAGACAGTACCCAAAGCATCATTAGCAAGTACTAGCAATGTTGAGGAGTCAAATCCTAAAAGCGAGGAGGAAATCACTCACCCGCCAGAAGACAGAACAGCAATGCTCTCCAGAATTGGGAATGTGTCTATTAAAAATACTGCTATTCCTATGCCTGATAAGGACACCGCAGTGCCATCAACAGTACTCACTGCATTAATAGCCACTTCAGGCTATCCGGAGGAGTCAAATCCAAAGAGCGAGGAGGTGACCACCAACTCGCTGGAAGACAGTTTAATGGATGACCATGATTGAGGTTATCCAAATAAACCTCCATCGGAGCGAGACAGCTACCAACGCTCTGATGGCTAAAATCAACACAGGTAAAATACATATAGCTTTAATCCAGGAACCTTGGACGATTCGCAACAAGGTTTCTGGATTAAATCACGTAAATTTCCAACTTTTCTACGCTGATACAGGATCTCGCCCGAGAACATGTATCTTATGTCACAAGAACTTATGTTTTCTCCTCTCAACAGGATTATCAACATCGGATGCAACGGTGCTGAAGCAAGGTCGTGGCAACATATTCCTTGCATCTATTTACCTGCCTTTCGATTCTCCGACACTACCACCAACGTCGGATCTGATGAAACTGGTTGAAGAGGCACAAAGGAAAAATAAGAAAATTGTAATAGGTTGTGATGCCAACTCGCATCATGTAGCTTGGGGTAGTACAAACACCAATCGCAGGGGACAAGCCCTCATGGATTTCTTTAATACTAAAGACTTGATAACATTGAACTTAGGTAATAAAGCTACCTTCGTCAATAGAATCAGAGAAGAAGTATTAGATATAACTATATGTTCAGAAGAGCTTATAAACGAAATTCAGGATTGGAGAGTTTCGGACGAGCACTCCTTTTCTGATCATAGGTACATAAGATTCAAAATACAAAGGCCACCACCAAAGCCGATAAAGTTTCGGAATAAGTCTAAAACTAATTGGACAATGTTCGGGACCTTACTAAAGAACCGTTTAGGTCAGGACACTTTTCAATGTCGAAATAAAGATGATATAGATGCCAAAGTGGAAACGTTCACAAGTGTCCTGGTTGAATCGTTCGAGGACAGCTGCCCTCTGCGAGAGCGGAGATCTGCCCAGGAAAAACCCTGGGTAACTGGGGAGATCCGGAACCTTGGGAAGACTCTTCGCAAACTATTTAACCGGGCACGGCGTAAAAAGACCGCAGTATACTGGGATGAGTATCGTAATAAACTTGGTGAATATAAGAAAATCGTTCGAAAAGCCAAACGAGACTCCTGGAAACTTTTCTGTGAACAGGTAGATAGCGTAAATGACGTATCGAAGATAAAAAAATTCCTATCCAAAACTCATGTCCAACCGGAATCTATGATCGATGACACGGGCAGGAGGCTTGAGGATATGGAGGAGACAATGAAACTCCTAATGGATTCTCATTTCCCACCCGGTATATCGAATAACATAGATGAACCGATATTGGAGGAAGGGGAGGGTAACACGGAAATAGTTATTACAACTGACATGGTTAAAGGGGCAATCAAGAGCTTTGCTCCCTATAAAGCTGCAGGGCCGGATGGAATTTTCCCGGCACTTTTGCAGATGGAGGCGGGACTGGTTTCCGTACATCTGTCACAGATATTCACTGCATGCTTAAAATTGGCATATACCCCAGTTAAATGGCAGGATGCAAGGGTAATATTTATACCCAAACCAGGGAAACCTAGCTATGCGACACCTAAGTCCTATCGACCGATAAGTCTTACGTCCTTCCTTCTTAAAACCTTGGAACGGATAGTCGATAGCATGGTTAAAAGCAGCATACCATACAATGACCTTAAATATAAGCAGCATGCTTATGTAAAGGGACGATCGGTGGAAACCGCTTTAAATGAAGTTGTCCACTACATAGGTGAATCTTTCGATAGCAAACTGTATACACTGGCAGTATGCATTGACATCGAAGGCGCTTTCAATAACGTGCACACTGATACCCTTATCCAATCCCTAGACCAGTTTTATGTTGACCGGGTGCTCCGTAACTGGATCAACTATATGCTAAGGAACAGATGGATAAGCTGCGAGATGTACGACATAACTATCAGGAAAAAGGTATTTCGCGGTATACCACAGGGTGGCATTTTGTCACCTTTACTCTGGGTCACCACGATTAATAGCCTCCTAAGGACCCTAACCGAGAAAGGACTTAGACCTGTCTGCTATGCAGACGATGTCGTAATACTTTTAAAGGGAAAGGATCCAAATTACTTGTGTAGAAGAGCTGAGGAGGCTCTGAATACGGCCTTGAGCTGGGCTCAACCGAGAGGCCTCAATGTTAACCCGGCGAAGACGGAAATCAGTCTTTTCACAAGAAAGACAAAAATTTCTACATATACTGAACCTTGCTTCTTGGGCAAGAAGATACCGGTGACAGACAAAGTTAAGTACTTAGGTGTAATACTTGACCGGAAATTAAAATGGAGACACCACATAGAGGATAGGATCAACAAGGCACATCGGTGCTGGGCGATATGTAGGAGAACCATAGGCATGAAATGGGGTCTTAGTCCTACTATGACAAATTGGCTTTATAAAAGTGTAATTAGACCAATTCTAGCTTATGCTTCAATAATCTGGTGGACTGCATGGACAAAAAGTGTAATATCAAACTACTACAGGGAGTTCAGCGTACATGCTGCTTGGGTATAAGTGGTGCCATGTGTACTACTTCAACCAAGGCTCTGGAAACGTTGCTAGATATTCCACCCATTGAAACATATATAAGATATGAGGCGGCGCTTACAGCCGAACGGCTCTTTACTTTAGGCGAACTGGCCAAAAACGGTTATAGGACACGTCATCAATGTATACTGGACACATTGGAAGGTTATACACATTCATCGGACGTGCCTGATCGCATACCAGACACTGAATATGTCGGAAACTTTGAAACGCTAATCCCAGATAGAATGTCTTGGTCAAGCGGAACATTAGAGCAAATACCAGTAGGAATCCGTTGCTACACGGATGGCTCTAAATTAGGGGACAAAGTGGGTCTGGGGTTCTATATTGAAGACCCAGAAACAGAAATATACCACCGTTTACCTAATCATAACACAAGCTTCCAGGCAGAAGTACGAGCAATAACGGAATGTGTAAATTGGATTAGAATAAATATGGCGCCCACAGGGCTTAATATATTTACCGACAGCCAGAAGGCAATTAGTGCGATATCAGGTGATAGAATTAAATCTAAGACCGTATTGGATTGTAAGAAAGCTTTAACTGAATACTCTCCCAGAGGTAAGGTTCACATCATATGGGTACCAGGCCACTCGGGAGTAATCGGCAACGAAAGGGCGAATGTAATAGCTTTAAAGGGAAGGGAGCTCGATGTAGTTAACCTGACAAACGCAAAACCATTCGACGCAACAAAAGCTGAATTAAAAATATGGATGAGAGAATCCCATAAGGCCTCTTGGAATAATGAAACGGTGGGTAGAACCACAAAGATTCTATGGGGTGACCCTGATGAGAGCAAGACGAGAAATCTTCTCAAAATGAGCAAGTCTGAGGTTAGTATGATGGTACGTATTCTCAGTGGACACACAGGATTACGAGCACATCTATACAAAATTGGACGTGCGAATTCAGACGAATGTAGAGCATGTGGAGAGGACAGTGAAACTCTGGAGCACTTTCTTTGCCGTTGTCAGGCATTCGTCGAAGTTAGATCCAAGTATCTTGGAAGTGATGTTATTCCAGAAATAACATTCTTAACCAACACCGATTGGAAGATTCTTAGGAATTACGTCCAGGAAACTGAGTTTCTGAACATGGAAAAATAATACATTCAATGAACAATTTTTTTTTTTCTTGAATTGGAGCGCACAACAGGCCCGATAGTGGCCTAGGTGTATTTCTTCGGATTTGATGTAGTATACATCCTCCTATCAACCTACCTACCTACCATAAAATTAATATTTTTTAAACACAATATGGTGAAGGGTATATAAGATTCGGCAAAGGCGAATATAGACTTCTTACTTGTTTTATTTAAAGTTGTCTTTTATACTAAAAGTAGATTGTTTGTAATAAGATTTTAAAAACCGCAGTACGTTACAACCAAAGTTTATGATAGCACAGCGTAAAGCTTTTATTTAACGAAGACTAAAACCATGTGTTAATTACAGTGCTGCCAAAGTTTTTAAAAAATATGAAAATACATGTAGTATAGTCTATAGTCAAGACTATAGTCAAGACTATAGTCAAGACTATAGTCAAGACTATAGTCAAGACTATAGTCAAGTCTATAGTCTAGTCTATAGTCTAGTCTATAGTCTAGTCTATAGTCTAGTCTATAGTCTAGTCTATAGTCTAGTCTATAGTCTAGTCTATAGTCTAGTCTATAGTCTAGTCTATAGTCTAGTCTATAGTCTAGTCTATAGTCTAGTCTATAGTCTAGTCTATAGTCTAGTCTATAGTCTAGTCTATAGTCTAGTCTATAGTCTAGTCTATAGTCTAGTCTATAGTCTAGTCTATAGTCTAGTCTATAGTCTAGTCTATAGTCTAGTCTATAGTCTAGTCTATAGTCTAGTCTATAGTCTAGTCTATAGTCTAGTCTATAGTCTAGTCTATAGTCTAGTCTATAGTCTAGTCTATAGTCTAGTCTATAGTCTAGTCTATAGTCTAGTCTATAGTCTAGTCTATAGTCTAGTCTATAGTCTAGTCTATAGTCTAGTCTATAGTCTAGTCTATAGTCTAGTCTATAGTCTAGTCTATAGTCTAGTCTATAGTCTAGTCTATAGTCTAGTCTATAGTCTAGTCTATAGTCTAGTCTATAGTCTAGTCTATAGTCTAGTCTATAGTCTAGTCTATAGTCTAGTCTATAGTCTAGTCTATAGTCTAGTCTATAGTCTAGTCTATAGTCTAGTCTATAGTCTAGTCTATAGTCTAGTCTATAGTCTAGTCTATAGTCTAGTCTATAGTCTAGTCTATAGTCTAGTCTATAGTCTAGTCTATAGTCTAGTCTATAGTCTAGTCTATAGTCTAGTCTATATTCTAGTCTATAGTCTAGTCTATAGTCTAGTCTATAGTCTAGTCTATAGTCTAGTCTATAGTCTAGTCTATAGTCTAGTCTATAGTCTAGTCTATAGTCTAGTCTATAGTCTAGTCTATAGTCTAGTCTATAGTCTAGTCTATAGTCTATCTATAGTCTAGTCTATAGTCTAGTCTATAGTCTAGTCTATAGTCTAGTCTATAGTCTAGTCTCTAGTCTAGTCTATAGTCTAGTCTATAGTCTAGTCTATAGTCTAGTCTATAGTCTAGTCTATAGTCTAGTCTATAGTCTAGTCTATAGTCTAGTCTATAGTCTAGTCTATAGTCTAGTCTATAGTCTAGTCTATAGTCTAGTCTAGTCTATAGTCTAGTCTATAGTCTAGTCTATAGTCTAGTCTATAGTCTAGTCTAGTCTATAGTCTAGTCTATAGTCTAGTCTATAGTCTAGTCTATAGTCTAGTCTCTAGTCTAGTCTAGTCTAGTCTATAGTCTAGTCTAGTCTATAGTCTAGTCTATAGTCTAGTCTATAGTCTAGTCTATAGTCTAGTCTATAGTCTAGTCTATACTAGTCTATAGTCTAGTCTATAGTCTAGTCTATAGTCTAGTCTATAGTCTAGTCTATAGTCTATCTATAGTATAGTCTATAGTATAGTCTATAGTATAGTCTATAGTCTAGTCTATAGTCTAGTCTATAGTCTAGTCTATAGTCTAGTCTATAGTCTAGTCTATAGTCTATTCTATAGTCTAGTCTAGTCTAGTCTATAGTCTAGTCTATAGTCTAGTCTATAGTATAGTCTATAGTCTAGTCTATAGTCTAGTCTATAGTCTAGTCTATAGTCTAGTCTATAGTCTAGTCTATAGTCTAGTCTATAGTCTAGTCTATCTAGTGTATAGTCTAGTCTATAGTCTAGTCTATAGTCCAGTCTATAGTTTAGTCTATAGTCTAGTCTATTCTATAGTCTAGTCTATAGTCTAGTCTATAGTCTAGTCTATAGTCTAGTCTATAGTCTAGTCTATAGTTCTATAGTCTAGTCTATAGTCTAGTCTATAGTCTATTCTATAGTCTAGTCTAGTCTAGTCTATAGTCTAGTCTATAGTTTAGTCTATAGTATAGTCTATAGTCTAGTCTATAGTCTAGTCTATAGTCTAGTCTATAGTCTAGTCTATAGTCTAGTCTATAGTCTAGTCTATAGTCTAGTGTATAGTCTAGTCTATAGTCTAGTCTATAGTCCAGTCTATAGTCTAGTCTATAGTCTAGTCTATAGTCTATTCTATAGTCTAGTCTATAGTCTAGTCTATAGTCTAGTCTATAGTCTAGTCTATAGTCTAGTCTATAGTCTAGTCTATAGTCTAGTCTATAGTCTAGTCTATAGTCTAGTCTATAGTCTAGTCTATAGTCTAGTCTATAGTCTAGTCTATAGTCTAGTCTATAGTCTATTCTTTAGTCTAGTCTAGTCTAGTCTATAGTCTAGTCTATAGTCTAGTCTATAGTATAGTCTATAGTCTAGTCTATAGTATAGTCTATAGTCTAGTCTATAGTCTAGTCTATAGTCTAGTCTAGAGTCTAGTCTATAGTCTAGTCTATAGTCTAGTCTATAGTCTAGTGTATAGTCTAGTGTATAGTCTAGTCTATAGTCTAGTCTATAGTCCAGTCTATAGTCTAGTCTATAGTCTAGTCTATAGTCTAGTCTATAGTCTAGTCTATAGTCTAGTCTATAGTCTAGTCTATAGTCTAGTCTATAGTCTAGTCTATAGTCTAGTCTATAGTCTAGTCTATAGTCTAGTCCATATACCGGCGTATAGAGAGGCAGATAAAAAAATCACCACTACACACACAATATTGGCATTTTTTTCAATGAAATTGCACTGAAAAAAATATTTGGTTATTTTTAATTTTGAAAATTGAATTGCATTAGTGTAAAATGCAAATATTTATAAACAAAATGTAATCAATGTACATAAGAATGATAATTTCTTCACATAGAAACAACATTTCAAATTAAAATGTACAAAAAAAGAATAAAACAAGTTGAACTTATTTACTTTCATTGTTGAAAATTATTTAGGGTGTACGTTGTTTTTGTAAATTATGCTCTTGTTTTTGCAAGTTGTTATTGTTTTTTCAAGTTGTGTTTGCAATTTCTTTAACAAAGCGACATCAGCCTGCTTTGTTGAATGCTGTCAAGCAACTAAATAAAATATTTGTATTTTTGATGCTCTTGTTTAGAAGTTCGTCTGCGATCGTGTTGTGTACATGTAATTTGCCGAAAATCTTCGTTGTCAGAACAATACTAGCGCCGACGTCTGGTCTAGTCTATAGTCTAGTCTATAGTCTAGTCTATAGTCTAGTCTATAGTCTAGTCTATAGTCTAGTCTATAGTCTAGTCTATAGTCTACTCTATAGTGTAGTCTATAGTGTAGTCTATAGTCTAGTCTATAGTCTAGTCTATAGTCTAGTCTATAGTCTAGTCTATAGTCTAGTCTAGTCTAGTCTAGTCTATAGTCTAGTCTATAGTCTAGTCTATAGTCTAGTCTATAGTCTAGTCTATAGTCTAGTCTATAGTCTAGTCTATAGTCTAGTCTATAGTCTAGTCTATAGTCTAGTCTATAGTCTAGTCTATAGTCTAGTCTATAGTTTAGTCTATAGTCTAGTCTATAGTCTAGTCTATAGTCTAGTCTATAGTCTAGTCTATAGTCTAGTCTATAGTCTAGTCTATAGTCTATTCTATAGTCTAGTCTAGTCTATAGTCTAGTCAATAGTATAGTCTATAGTCTAGTCTATAGTCTAGTCTATAGTTTAGTCTATAGTCTAGTCTATAGTCTAGTCTATAGTCTAGTCTATAGTCTAGTCTATAGTCTAGTCTATAGTCTAGTCTAGACTATAGTCTAGTCCATAGTCTAGTCCATAGTCTAGTCTATAGTCTAGTCTATAGTCTAGTCTATAGTCTAGTCTATAGTCTAGTCTAGTCTATAGTCTAGTCTAGTCTAGTCTAGTCTAGTCTAGTCTAGTCTAGTCTAGTCTAGTCTAGTCTATAGTCTACTCTATAGTGTAGTCTATAGTGTAGGCTATAGTCTAGTCTATAGTCTAGTCTATAGTCTAGTCTATAGTCTAGTCTATAGTCTAGTCTATAGTCTAGTCTATAGTTTAGTCTATAGTCTAGTCTATAGTCTAGTCTATAGTCTAGTCTATAGTCTAGTCTATAGTCTAGTCTATAGTCTAGTCTATAGTCTAGTCTATAGTCTAGTCTATAGTCTAGTCTATAGTCTAGTCTATAGTCTAGTCTATAGTCTAGTCTATAGTCTAGTCTATAGTCTAGTCTATAGTCTAGTCTATAGTCTAGTCTAGTCTAGTCTAGTCTATAGTCTAGTCTATAGTCTAGTCTATAGTCTAGTCTATAGTCTAGTCTATAGTCTAGTCTATAGTCTAGTCTATAGTCTAGTCTATAGTCTAGTCTATAGTCTAGTCTATAGTCTAGTCTATAGTCTAGTCTATAGTCTAGTCTATAGTCTAGTCTAGTCTAGTCGATAGTCTAGTCTATAGTCTAATCTATAGTCTAATCTATAGTCTAGTCTATAGTCTAGTCTATAGTCTAGTCTATAGTCTAGTCTATAGTCTAGTCTATAGTCTAGTCTATAGTCTAGTCTATAGTCTAGTCTATAGTCTAGTCTATAGTCTAGTCTATAGTCTAGTCTATAGTCTAGTCTAGTCTACAGTCTAGTCTAGTCTATAGTCTAGTCTAGTCTATAGTCTAGTCTAGTCTATAGTCTAGTCTAGTCTATAGTCTAGTCTATAGTCTAGTCTATAGTCTAGTCTAGTCTAGTCTATAGTCTAGTCTATAGTCTAGTCTATAGTCTAGTCTAGTCTATAGTCTAGTCTATAGTCTAGTCTATAGTCTAGTCTATAGTCTAGTCTATAGTCTAGTCTATAGTCTAGTCTAGTCTATAGTCTAGTCTAGTCTAGTCTAGTCTATAGTCTGGTCTAGTCTATAGTCTAGTCTATAGTCTAGTCTATAGTCTAGTCTATAGTCTAGTCTATAGTCTAGTCTATAGTCTAGTCTATAGTCTAGTCTATAGTCTAGTCTATAGTCTAGTCTATAGTCTAGTCTAAAGTCTAGTTATAGTCTGGTCTATAGTCTAGTATAATAGTTTAGTCTATAGTCTTGTCTATAATCTAGTCATTACTGCCAACGTTGTAAGATGTGACACCCTCGTATACTTAGCTCTAAAATGTTTATAAAGAAGTAGTGAAAAATCGGATTTTTTTTTAGCTTTTTAACTCATTACTTTGAAATGTAAGTTTTTGCTGGGATTTGATTAACAATAAATTAGTAGTTGGATATTAAAATGAAAAATGGATAGGCGTATAAATATTTTATTATTTTTATATATTTAATACAAATTTTTAAAAATAATACAAATTTCTTAGTATTAATAAATGCGCTAGTATAAAAGCAATAAACAATTAAAATATCCATTAGTGTAACAATAAATTTTATAAGAAAACATCAATTCAATCTTGAATATAAAAATGAAATTGTATCAATTATTTATCGTAATTGTTTGCATAGTTGCAGGTGTAATTGGTGCGATAGGAAATGTAAGTTTTAATAGATATTTATTTAATGGATATATCTTAATATTAAATCTTTTTAGAATGGAATAAATGGCAACGGTAACATCGGTAATGTCCAGAGTAATGTTAATGTTAAGGTGAATGTGAATCCACCTAATATTAATATTCCCAACATAAATATACCAAATATAAATATACCAAATATAAATATACCAAATATAAATATACCAAATATAAATATACCAAAATTTAGCAAATAGCCAGATTTAGCAAGAAAATATACATATATAATTATAGAAAAACCTAAGAAGTCTACTGTATTCTTTAATGTAGAATTTCAAGTAAAGCAGTCTAATAAGCATGATTCTTGTTATAACGAAACACAGTGGATATAATGTAAAGAAATTTCACATGGTTGGAGCTAAGTTTGTGTTTTAATTTGATATGATCGTAGTCGGAATAGGGGCCAGTAGGTAGCTCCTTAAAGTTGGCCCTCCTCGGTTATCACATTTTTTTGAAATTGTCCAAAAATCTATTTATAATCCGAAGATCTACAAAATATACACATAATAGTATACCAATCGGCTCAGAATCACATTCTGAGTAGATTTAGCTATGTCCGTCCGTTTGTCTGTCCGGCTGTGTATCCCTGTAAATCTGGTGCGCACTCTAAAGGTCGCAATTTTCAAGAGTATTTGACCCCAGGACGAAGCCTATTAAAAATGATTAAAATCGGTCCATTATTTCGTATAGCCCCCATTCAACCAAACCCCTCGTATATGGCTTTTGAGCTCATAAATATGTTAAATGTTTTTGTAACACTTAAAAAACCGGAAAAACTGAGTTTTATATAAGTCTTAATGATACTGCTCGGGGGAGTTTTCCAGATTTTTCCTACCGAGCGCGTCCCCGGGTGGCGGATAGGGGGTGGTGATGGACCATCTGTCCTCTCCCAGCTTTAATTTCACTTAAGCTGAGGGAGGGCAGATTGTCCACCACCTGGGAATATTATATTCCCCGCGGACCAAAAAACTGGAAAAAAAATATGGAAAATAAAAATAAAAAGATAAAAGTTACGGTGCAGGGCCTAAATAACCCAGTACCGGCGGCAAGTGTTGATCTACTCGCGAGTCACGTGTCGTCGTCATCCTGCAATCGTGAGCAGAATACTACTACGGAGGTGGGTACCTTGGCCTCCGTGGCCGACAATGCGTCAAGTGTACAGCATGCCGCTGGCATGCTGTACACATGCATGCCAGAGAAGGATGTACTCGGAGAGAGCTCTAAGCTATCTCAGCCTTTAAATATAGGTGAGGGTTCCGACTCTGAATCCTCAGATGATAATAATAATAATACCATTACAGCAAATCCCAAAAAGGATGAAGTAGAGCAAATGGTGAAAGAGGTGAGTGATAGCATAGCTAAACTACCTATTACTAAGAAAAGACTTTCTGGAGCACAGAGGAGGAAGTTGAAAAAGATGCTTCAGGAAATCATAGTTAGTCAATCCCACGACACTCCAAAGGAAAAATCGGACTCTCTTACAAGATCTGAGGCAAAAAGGATCAGGTCTCCCGAGGAGTTGACAACTGAGAATAAACCTAAGAAGAAAAAGAGCTCCCCGTCTTCTAATACACAGTCGAAGCGAAGCCATACTTCACTCAAAGGAATCTCAAGTGAGAATCCTGCGAGTAAGGGTGACAATGCCAAGCCAGATATTCCGAAGACGAACACGTCGGCGAAATCAACCTCGAAGGTAAGGGAATCTCAAAAGAAGCAACGAAAAACGAGGAAGGAGAAGCTAGACGGAGGAAAAGGAAAAGAGTCGCCATCTTACGCCAAAGTTGCCAGAAGTAGGCACCGGGACGATCTCTGCTATGCAGTTTACGATGCCGGTAATCCGACAGGCAAAATTCCAATAGACCAACAGAGTAAAATAGAAGACCTGGTCAACAATAAGATAGTGGACCATGCAATCGCTTCAAAGGGCAAACAACCAATAGAGAGCGAGAGCTGCGAGTTCAGCATGGGCGTGATGTTGATGAGGTTGGCATCTCACCAATGTGTTAGCACCCTAAAGAACTTGGTGGAAAGTATCCCTCCTCCCTGGGACGGCGCTAGGCTGGGACTGGCAAAGAAGAGCGAGCTTCCGGTGCTCCTAAAGTCCACTGTCTACATAAAAGGATGGGGCAGTAAACTGGCTAATGAACGTATACTGGAAATTCTTGGAGGTCAAAATGCTGAGCTGGCCGTGGAAAAATGGGATGTCTTTTACAGGAAAGAAGAACCTGAGGGAACTTTATTTGTAATAGGTATCGACCAGAAATCCATGGCTAGTCTTGCCAAGAATAAAGGTAGGGCTTACTTCGCCTCTAAATCTGTCATATTCAAAATTGGGAAGGTGCCGATTGGAAGGGCTGTTACAACAAGCCTCGAAAAGGACACTAAAAAACCTAAGACCACAGCATCAGTATCCACTACTGATAACGTTGAGGAGTCAAATCCTAAAATCGAGGAATTTACCATTAACTCGCCAGGAGAAAGTGTAGTTGCCCTTTCCAAAATTGGGAAGGCGCCGATTGAAAGGGCTGTCAAAACCGGCCCCGACAAGGACACTAAAACACCTAAGACAGTACCCAAAGCATCATTAGCAAGTACTAGCAATGATGAGGAGTCAAATCCTAAAAGCGAGGAGGAAATCACTCACCCGCCAGAAGACAGAACAGCAATGCTCTCCAGAATTGGGAATGTGTCTATTAAAAATACTGCTATTCCTATGCCTGATAAGGACACCGCAGTGCCATCAACAGTACTCACTGCATTAATAGCCACTTCAGGCTATCCGGAGGAGTCAAATCCAAAGAGCGAGGAGGTGACCACCAACTCGCTGGAAGACAGTTTAATGGATGACCATGATTGAGGTTATCCAAATAAACCTCCATCGGAGCGAGACAGCTACCAACGCTCTGATGGCTAAAATCAACACAGGTAAAATACATATAGCTTTAATCCAGGAACCTTGGACGATTCGCAACAAGGTTTCTGGATTAAATCACGTAAATTTCCAACTTTTCTACGCTGATACAGGATCTCGCCCGAGAACATGTATCTTATGTCACAAGAACTTATGTTTTCTCCTCTCAACAGGATTATCAACATCGGATGCAACGGTGCTGAAGCAAGGTCGTGGCAACATATTCCTTGCATCTATTTACCTGCCTTTCGATTCTCCGACACTACCACCAACGTCGGATCTGATGAAACTGGTTGAAGAGGCACAAAGGAAAAATAAGAAAATTGTAATAGGTTGTGATGCCAACTCGCATCATGTAGCTTGGGGTAGTACAAACACCAATCGCAGGGGACAAGCCCTCATGGATTTCTTTAATACTAAAGACTTGATAACATTGAACTTAGGTAATAAAGCTACCTTCGTCAATAGAATCAGAGAAGAAGTATTAGATATAACTATATGTTCAGAAGAGCTTATAAACGAAATTTAGGATTGGAGAGTTTCGGACGAGCACTCCTTTTCTGATCATAGGTACATAAGATTCAAAATACAAAGGCCACCACCAAAGCCGATAAAGTTTCGGAATAAGTCTAAAACTAATTGGACAATGTTCGGGACCTTACTAAAGAACCGTTTAGGTCAGGACACTTTTCAATGTCGAAATAAAGATGATATAGATGCCAAAGTGGAAACGTTCACAAGTGTCCTGGTTGAATCGTTCGAGGACAGCTGCCCTCTGCGAGAGCGGAGATCTGCCCAGGAAAAACCCTGGGTAACTGGGGAGATCCGGAACCTTGGGAAGACTCTTCGCAAACTATTTAACCGGGCACGGCGTAAAAAGACCGCAGTATACTGGGATGAGTATCGTAATAAACTTGGTGAATATAAGAAAATCGTTCGAAAAGCCAAACGAGACTCCTGGAAACTTTTCTGTGAACAGGTAGATAGCGTAAATGACGTATCGAAGATAAAAAAATTCCTATCCAAAACTCATGTCCAACCGGAATCTATGATCGATGACACGGGCAGGAGGCTTGAGGATATGGAGGAGACAATGAAACTCCTAATGGATTCTCATTTCCCACCCGGTATATCGAATAACATAGATGAACCGATATTGGAGGAAGGGGAGGGTAACACGGAAATAGTTATTACAACTGACATGGTTAAAGGGGCAATCAAGAGCTTTGCTCCCTATAAAGCTGCAGGGCCGGATGGAATTTTCCCGGCACTTTTGCAGATGGAGGCGGGACTGGTTTCCGTACATCTGTCACAGATATTCACTGCATGCTTAAAATTGGCATATACCCCAGTTAAATGGCAGGATGCAAGGGTAATATTTATACCCAAACCAGGGAAACCTAGCTATGCGACACCTAAGTCCTATCGACCGATAAGTCTTACGTCCTTCCTACTTAAAACCTTGGAACGGATAGTCGATAGCATGGTTAAAAGCAGCATACCATACAATGACCTTAAATATAAGCAGCATGCTTATGTAAAGGGACGATCGGTGGAAACCGCTTTAAATGAAGTTGTCCACTACATAGGTGAATCTTTCGATAGCAAACTGTATACACTGGCAGTATGCATTGACATCGAAGGCGCTTTCAATAACGTGCACACTGATACCCTTATCCAATCCCTAGACCAGTTTTATGTTGACCGGGTGCTCCGTAACTGGATCAACTATATGCTAAGGAACAGATGGATAAGCTGCGAGATGTACGACATAACTATCAGGAAAAAGGTATTTCGCGGTATACCACAGGGTGGCATTTTGTCACCTTTACTCTGGGTCACCACGATTAATAGCCTCCTAAGGACCCTAACCGAGAAAGGACTTAGACCTGTCTGCTATGCAGACGATGTCGTAATACTTTTAAAGGGAAAGGATCCAAATTACTTGTGTAGAAGAGCTGAGGAGGCTCTGAATACGGCCTTGAGCTGGGCTCAACCGAGAGGCCTCAATGTTAACCCGGCGAAGACGGAAATCTGTCTTTTCACAAGAAAGACAAAAATTTCTACATATACTGAACCTTGCTTCTTGGGCAAGAAGATACCGGTGACAGACAAAGTTAAGTACTTAGGTGTAATACTTGACCGGAAATTAAAATGGAGACACCACATAGAGGATAGGATCAACAAGGCACATCGGTGCTGGGCGATATGTAGGAGAACCATAGGCATGAAATGGGGTCTTAGTCCTACTATGACAAATTGGATTTATAAAAGTGTAATTAGACCAATTCTAGCTTATGCTTCAATAATCTGGTGGACTGCATGGACAAAAAGTGTAATATCAAACCGACAGCCAGAAGGCAATTTGTGCGATATCAGGTGATAGAATTAAATCTAAGACCGTATTGGATTGTAAGAAAGCTTTAACTGAATACTCTCCCAGAGGTAAGGTTCACATCATATGGGTACCAGGCCACTCGGGAGTAATCGGCAACGAAAGGGCGAATGTAATAGCTTTAAAGGGAAGGGAGCTCGATGTAGTTAACCTGACAAACGCAAAACCATTCGACGCAACAAAAGCTGAATTAAAAATATGGATGAGAGAATCCCATAAGGCCTCTTGGAATAATGAAACGGTGGGTAGAACCACAAAGATTCTATGGGGTGACCCTGATGAGAGCAAGACGAGAAATCTTCTCAAAATGAGCAAGTCTGAGGTTAGTATGATGGTACGTATTCTCAGTGGACACACAGGATTACGAGCACATCTATACAAAATTGGACGTGCGAATTCAGACGAATGTAGAGCATGTGGAGAGGACAGTGAAACTCTGGAGCACTTTCTTTGCCATTGTCAGGCATTCGTCGAAGTTAGATCCAAGTATCTTGGAAGTGATGTTACAACACCGATTGGAAGATTCTTAGGAATTACGTCCAGGAAACTGAGTTTCTGAACATAGAAAAATAATACATTCAGTGAACAATTTTTTTTTTTTCATGAATTGGAGCGCACAACAGGCCCGATAGTGGCCTAGGTGTATTTCTTCGGATTTGATGTGGTATACATCCTCCTATCAACCTATACCTATAATGATACTGCTGATTTTAGTCATGATCGGGCCTCATTTGAACCTATCCCCCATCCAAAGTCCGATGCAGATAAAGACTTGATGGTCAGAACTCACTTATAAACACTAATATCATGATAATATTCGGCATAAATAACTAATGTAGAATTAAATCCCTCTACCAAAATTTATAAGGATGGACCATATTAACCCTTTGCCTCCATATAACTCCTCATTTAGAAAATGTTCTTGTATGAACATTTCTAGTAAATAAATTTTATAGGAATCACAATTTTTCTAACAATTGTTATTTTCTTGAGTCAATAATAATAGGTTTCTATAAATTTTAGTCATACGAGAATACTTACGCATTAGGTCTGCTTAAAATAAGTATAAAATATACCATAGGCCCACAAACTGTTAGTCATATACTACAACAGTCAATTAATTTTATACTCTCCATCACCATCAGTCGTAATAGAGAGTATATATAGGTTTGTTATACCGTTTGTAACACCAAGAAATAATTTGAGACCTAAAGAAGTATATAGATTCGGGTTCCTTATACACTTTTAAATCGATCGATTCCTCTAAAAGAATTTTAGCTTTTTCCAAATTCTTCAGTGGTTTACTCAGAATTTTCCACAGGTAATTCGATGAATTTCGTCATGCATTATTTTCTTTTCCCAGAAATGTATTCTGTTCAGAACAATAACACAGGACAACGAAAAACTTTTAAAAACATTTTGACTTGATTTTATGTATTCTTAGGTGCTGAATCAGAATCTAATACCGGTTTCCTTTTACCACCCACAATTTTCTCGGAATATGATATTGAATATTTATTTCATATGCGGTCAATTATGAACCGATCCTCAAAAAATTTGGTATAGAGATTTTGGCTTTTATGAAACATATTTGCGTCAAGTGTCAGCGCTGTATCCGTACTTTTAAGGTAGTACTGAGGGTTTAAGTCATTTTCTGAAGGCGACCTTATATGGGAGTTGGGTCAATTATGTATCGATCCTTATAATAGTTGACAAAGAGATTTAGGTTCCTATTAAACATGTGTATGCCGAATTTCGCCGCTATAGATGTTTCTTTTAGAGAGTTATGTGCGTTAAAGTCATTTCCAGAAGGGGACCTTATATGGCGGGTAGGGTCAATTATGGGCCGATCCTTATAAAATGTTGCAAAAAGATTTACGTTTCTATAAAACCTGCTTCCTCTAGACAGTTATGAGCATTAAAGTCATTTTCTGAAGGGGACCTTGTATGGTGGCTAGGCGTGCACCAATCGCGGATCAATATCAAGAAACCAGCATTAACAAAAATATATGTGCAAAATTTCCGTTCCATAGCTGTTCCCGTTTTGGCTCTAACGTGTTTTCAACAGACAGACACACGGACATGGCTAGATCGTCTTAGAATCTAATAAGGACCCAGAACATATATACTTTTATGAGTCTTAGATGAATATTTCGATGTGTTACAAACGGAATGATAAAAACAATATACCCCCCATCATTTTTGATGGTGGGTATAAAAATAGCTTGAAATTAAAAGATATAAAACGCTATTACTCAATCCAATATATCATAGTATTCTAATACATTTTAAAGCGAAAAGGACAATAACCGATCTTTTTTACAAAACAAGAATGAAATTCCTGAAATTATTTGTCATTATTGGTTGCATTGTTGCCGGTGTAGTGTCAGCCTCCGGGCATGTAAGTTTTAATTTCTTTATCATCAATATACATATTTCTTAATTAATATTATAATATTTTCCAGAATATTATAAGCGGCAATGGAAACAAAAATAATCACCAATCAAATATGGATTTGGGTCTTGATTTAAAATTACCAATAATATAAATTTATATCTAAATGGAATTTAAAGTATATAACGATATTTCATTTTAATATAGTGAACTTAATTGAAATTCTAAATGCTAATGTATTTTAGAGTCCCACTGAACTAGAACTAGGGTTATACTTAGCCACTGTCTGCTTCATCCCGTATCATATACAATTCGTACTAACTAATTTCCAATGCTAAGTTCTCCTCTGCGCGGTGATTGCCGAAGTAATTTACGTGAGTACCTGCCGTGTTGGCCTGTCTCACGGTGGTCTTTTTCATCCACTGGGTGAGCAAAAATATAACGACTCACTACCGCCCTTTGTGTTTCTTACACGAAGGTTGCAATTTACATATATGGATGCCGGTCCATTGTACGCGTACTTTGCTCAAGTACTCGAGCTATCTAATCTCTTGCCATAGTAGTAGTCCCGTTGAACAGGTGTCATGAGCAAGTTCAATCTAACCCCGGCAAAGGTAAAACCTTTTATGTCGCTCAACCACACTACTGAGATGGCTATGTTGATTCGGCAACATCACCTAGGGGACGTAATTGGTAGTCCGAAACACGGATATTAATAGACAGGACATATTTCAGTGGCCACAAAGACCCACTGTGATAAGTTGAGCAAGAACAGGTGTCATGAGCAAGCTCAATCTTACCCCGACAAAGGTAAAACCTTATATGTTGCTCAACCACACTACTGAGATGGCTCTGTTGATTCGGCAACATCACCTAGGGGACGTAATTGGTAGTCCGAAACACGGATATTAATAGACAGGACATATTTCAGTGGCCACAAAGACCCACTGTGATAAGTTGAGCAAGAACAGGTGTCATGAGCATGCTCAATCTAACCCCGACAAAGGTAAAACCTTATATGTCGCTCAACCACACTACTGAGATGGCTCTGTTGATTCGGCAACATCACCTAGGGAACGTAATTGGTAGTCCGAAACACGGATATTAATAGACAGGACATATTTCAGTGGCCACAAAGACCCACTGTGATAAGTTGAGCATGTTTTAGAATAAACTCCAACACACTCAACCATAAAGGAAAATCGCCGATAAATTAATGAAAGGGTAGTGACGACTTCGCACCATACTCCGTTTTGCCAAACCTCAGTTCAGCACATCTCTCCGCCAAATCCATCAATTACTCCATCCAACAAAATCGAATCAGAATACATCAGCATCATCCGTCAAATCCATCAACTATTCATCCGACTAAATCGAATCTTGAATACAACAACAATCAACTCCTTCGTATAACCTTATCAGCTCAAATCCAAAATTTTATTAATCCACAGTCATGCTATGTAGTTTGTACCGCATCTGGGAGCGATAACAGAGATGTATATTCAAAATTATATTTCACCGTGTATCAATCTTTAAACCCCCTTCCTGCGATTTAGGTTTCAACTACGTGGATACCGAAGGATCCAGCCAGGACAAGTCCTGTGGGCAACGTGCCACCCGTAGTACCAGATTATGTGGTGATCTGGTTAGACCTCTTTTCAATTCATGAAAGGACTAGGCCAGGCAGTGAATTGTGAACACCAGTTTATAGTTCCGGTAGACTAGAGGTACTGGTGGGGTATATGTTGTCTTGGCAACAGCACCGAACTTATCCCGAATTGTAGACTTCACCGTGCATCAATTTTTAACCAACATTCTCTTCCTGCGAGTTTGGGTTTAAACCCATGTGAACGAAGTCCAAAACTCTGCCCTGTGGGCAGAGATTATATCTTCTCTGGTTCAGCTCCAGGTCAAATTATTCCAAGGGAAGGCCGAGGATACATTCGACACCACCATTTTATAGTCACGGCAGACTAGAGGTATAGTATTTTCCCCCGATTGCAAAAACACCAAGATAGAGAAGATCATTATAAGAACATGCCCCGGGGGAATTCACATTTGTCTGTATTCTACCATCATGATGCGTCATTCTTCCTGATGTCTTTATTGTTGAAAATAGTCTGATTCCTCAAACGTTTAATAGTCTGTTATAATTTTCGTATGTTATTCGAACCAATCGAGTTTTAAGACTCTTTTATTATTCCTTAAAAAAATGTTCTCATACCTATCTCCGATTTTAAATTAATCCCTTATCAGTTATCTAACATCATTTCTCTACCCTTGCTATCCCTATATGGCCTGTGTTTTGTGCAAACATCTATTAAAGAGCTTTGACATTGTTGGCGTCGAACAGATGTGATCTATCTGGTTTCTTGTATTGTCATTCGGCATTGTCCAGGTATATTTACGAATATTTTTATGGGGAGCTGGATATTGTAATGAATCTCCTTGACACTTGGCGATGAAGAAGTCTGTAATATAATTTTTAGTTCCATGGTTCCCGTTGATATGTGACATATTCTGAATTATCGACAACAATTTTCACGTTGAAGTCAATAGCAAGTAATAGGATCGTGCTTATAGTTACAAACTGTTGTTGCTCATAGAATTTATTCTTAACTAGGTCCTAAGCGTTTTCTGTGGGGCCTAACATTGGTACATCTCATATCGCTTATGCTCAGAATTTTCATTTGTGTATTTGGTTGGTTGGTTTTGCAGGCTGCGAAAGACACACACGTAGAACTTTTTGGTCCCTTTGTGATACCTTGAAGGGGATTAAGAGAGAAAAATAGGTAAGCGGCGGTTATTATACGATAGTAAAAACGCATTGAGATGAGAGATGTAAGAGATTAGTAATTAAAAGATGAAGGTTGGAGGTTCAGATAAAGAGAGAGAGAGTGAGTGAGAGAGTTTGTTTAATCAAACCAACCACAATGTCGGATAAAGGCGTTTAGGTTATCTAGTCTAATTCCACATGACTCGGAGGTGTCCTCCAGAAATCCATGTCCTAGATATCGGAGTTGAATGTTCCCTAATGCATGGTAGTAAGATAGAAGATGTTCCTCTTCTTCTCCATCTTAACAGCTTCCACAGTAGTCATTGTGAGGTTTTCTTAGTCTAATTGCCTGGTTACCAAATTTACAGAGCCCTCTGATGGCAACTAGCATTTTGCTGAGTTAGGATCGGCTATGTTTCAGAAGATGTTTCGTATGGCTTTGGCCATATCTTTCTCATTTAAATACAAGTTGTTTCATTGCTTCATCTTGCCTGGGAAAGTTCGTAGAACATATTATCTATGAGTCTTTTTGCATAATCCTATCGGAGTACCACAGAAATGGTCTATGTCCGAGTCGGGCAATAGTGAACCTGTTTTCGCGAGCTCATCAGCGATACAATTGCTTGTAGAGTCCCCGTGTCCTCGTGCCCATACGAATACGATGTTTGAATGTCTTGTCATCCTGTTTGAAGATGTCTGGCATTCCTGGACTAGTCGTGATGTAGAGTATAATACACTTATCAGGGACCTGATTGCTGCTTGAATGTCGGTAAAGATGAGGTTTTGCTATTCTTTTTATAGCTTATATTTCGGCTTGAATTGGATAACAATCATAACTGATTCCGACAGTAATCTTGATTCCAAATTTTCGAATGGAGATGCCTGTCCCTACTCGTTCTCCCCGTTTAGAGCCATCTGTATAAACGGATAGGCTTCGTGGAGAGCGTTCCTCCACCAATCGCGTATTATCCGGGATGATGAAACTAAAGTTTCTCTGGAGGAAGGGTTTGGGGATGCAGTAATCATTGGTAATACTTGCATTTGGGTCTTTGCTTGAGCAAGTCTTGATGTCTTCCTTAATGTTCTAACGTTTCATTGTCCAAATTTTGTGTCAAAAGTATGGAGTGAATATTTAGACAAGCGGATCTTAGGATGGTAGTGTAACCCGGCTTTTGTTTTGGTTCTTAAACGGCCATAATTAATTGGTATGTCGATTCAGGGATCATTGTCAAATTCGTATATTTAGTGATTCTCATATAAGAGAACCTCCGAAGCATTCTTACAGAGAAAGTATAGTGCGATTTAAAACATGATCTTAAGATGGTTGTACATAACATATGTATGAATTTAGATTCGATACATGCAGATTTTAAAAAAGAATTGTACTTTACCGTATGATATTGTCAATATTTTTATGTCTGACCACAATTATATAGTTCTACAACAATCTTAATAATTATGGATACTTAGTTTTCTTCATATAAAATAAGTGTGATTTAGATTATAAATTCTTGACAATCTACAGTAGATATTTAAACTTTAAACTCAACAGAACATTCTGTAAAAAATAATAAAAAATGAAATTGAAATTCCTGCTGATAATATTGATAATCGCTTGCATTACGGTTGCCGCTCTGGGTTCACCAAGAGGTGGTGGCGGCGGAGGTGGTGGTAATAGTGGCGGTGGTAAAGGTGGAGGAGGTGGCGGTAAAAGCGGAGGAGGTGGCGGTAAAGGTGGAGGAGGTGGCGGTAAAAGTGGAGGAGGTGGCGGTAAAGGTGGTGGAAGTAGTGGTAAAAGTGGTGGAAGTAGTGGTAAAAGTGGTGGTGGTGCAAGCAAAGGTGGAAGTGCAGGTGGTGCAAGTAAAGGTGGAAGTACAAGTGGTGCAAGTAAAGGAGGAAGTCCAAGTGGTGCAAGTAAAGGGGGAAGTGTAGGTGGTGCAAGTAAAGGTGGAAGTGTAGGTGGCGGAAGTAAAGGTGGAGGTGTAGGTTACAGCAATTCGTTAATTATTGCGTATAATTCGAATTAATTTAAAATATATTTTGCAAAACTAATTATATTTATTTTAATGACATAATCTTATATACTTTTTTCAGAATTCCGTATCCGGCAGTAATAACCATAACAATCACCAGACGAATGTTAATGTCAACGTTGTAATTGGCTAAAGTTAATGATTAAATATTGTATATATTAGTTATATTATTATTTGCTAAATTAAAAACAATTTACATAGGCCAACGAAATGAAGATTTAAAAAAACATTTTAATGCCAATTTGACCTGATTTTATGTATTCTTAGGTACTGAATCAGAGTCTGATATCTGTTTCACTTTATCACCCACAATTTTCTTGGCATATGGAATTGATAAATATTTAAGTTTAAGGGTTAATTTTGATGTTTTTTTCAATATCATCATAAGTACGGGTCTTCATTATATAGTTTCATTTAAATCGGTTAACATTATTCGATTTTACTAAAACTTCAGATATATATTTCTTATTATCTCCAATTTTATATTCTGAAAAGGTTTTATATAAAATGCAGAACAGTAAGGAATTAAGGCTAAATAAAAAAACCATATAATCCGGCACTACGGTTGGCGGGTTGCCCACAGGACCTAGTCCTGACCAGTCAATTGGTTGAGGTTCCTTCGGGATCCACGTGGTGGCTGTGGTTTTTAACCAAATTCGCGGGGAGAGAATGTTGGTTTAAGGAATGATATATCTAAATGTCAAATATGTATGTATTCTCTCTCCGGTGCTGTTGCCATCTCAAAAGATGTCACTGGGTGATGTGATAGAGCAACTTATGCTGGATTCCTGAACCCGTAGAGTATCTCTTACTCTTCGCGTAGTAGGGCGCCAGTATATGTTGGGGAATTTTCAGGTTGACACTTGGTAGTTGCCTGTCATTCGGTAGATCGTTCTTTTGGTCTGAGAATGGAACTGATGTAATCGGTGAACGATCGGGAAAGACTCCTCTACCCGACAGGAGACTAGTACTGATTTAGTAGACCTTTCACTTCAAGGAAGTTCTCGGTGCTCAACAGGATTCATATTGTTTCATGCTACGCGACTTATGGTTCAGGTCCACCACTCAACCTGTCGGGGCAATTTTTGGCTTCGAATTGACTTTGGAAACTTCTATATCCTTTGTCACATTATCTGACATAAAGAGGGATCCTGATTTATTGGCTGGATATTTCTAACGACCAAATATGTCTCTAGATGCTGTTGCCGAATCAACAGAGCCATCTCAGTAGTGTGGTTGCGCGGGCTTTAAGAGGTTAAGGAATGCACAGGAATGGGTCATTAGTTGATGGGGATTGCATTTTAAATAATGCAATCTTTCATGACATCATAAGGGTGGTCACCTTCCGGTATACCGGAAGATTGATTTCACCTGATGTTGGGTTTTGTCGCCCATTCTATTGCCTTTAGACCGGTCGGGGTTTGCTGCCTGTCATTCCGCATCGGGGCTACTATGGCAAGAGATTCGATAGCTAAAGTTCTTCAATAAAGTGCTTGTACATGGACCTGCTCCGTCGTGTACAAAAATTGCAAACTGAGTTCTTCATAGAAGGATTCAGGGGCGCGTGGTAGACCATCTCTAGTCTACCCAGTGGATGAAAGACCACCGTGAAATAAGACTTTACAGTTTAATTTGCGGGTACAGAGAACTTTTTCACGATTACTACACTTTTATGGGGTCTATGTTATGATCCTATATTACTAATTTTTAATACCAAATGAACCTTTTAAGCAAAAACTTGGTATTGCCTTTATAAGGCTAATCGTGTCGTATAATAAAATCCCCGTATTTTTAATGGTGAGTATAAAAACAAAAGTACTTTACACCATATTGACAATATTTTTAGGATTGACCGCAATTAAACACAATACTTATTTATATTTTTTAATAACGTATAAATCTACATAATATACATACAACGTAAGTATCAATAGTTTTGTAAGTATGATACTTTGAAACCATTTACTCATCATACTTAGAATACAACAGAATATCAATCTGTATAAACAATTTAAAACTAAGTATGAAATTATTACAGCTAATCTTGATTGCCGCTCTAATAATGTCTGGTGTACTGGGTGCACCAAAAAGAGGCGGTAAAGGTGGGATTAAAGGCAAAGGTGCAATTAAACCAGGAGGTGTAAGTTTTAAAGCAATTTCTTTTTATCATTGCATATACTTATTAATTTTCCTTTCCAGAACTCACTACACGGCAATAATAATCATCACAATCATCAGACGAATGTCAATATCCATATTAATATTGGCTAGAATCAGATATTTTCTGCGAAATGTTAATAAAAGAAATAATTATAAAAGTTGAAATAAAATTAATTTTTATACCATCCACAACCTTAAGTGGTGATAGAGGGTATATATAAGTTTGTTATGATGTGTGCAACACCAAGAAATAATCATCAGAAACCCAACAAAGGAGATATTTTCCGGGCCCTTATGAATCGATTTAGCTATGTCCTTGAAACTAAGCAAACGACATCAAATAAATTCATTAAAAAGTTTCGTTGTTATCCTAAGCAGTTAGGTATTGAAAATCAGAAAAATCGATTCACAACGTAAGAAGTTTTGAGTGAAAATTTCAGACTACCTATATATATGTATATATTTTTTCCAAATTATTAAGTTGTTTTCTCAGAAACTACCAAAGATAATTCAATTAATTTTGTTACACGTTTTTTTTTCCTAGGGATCAATTGTGTACAAAACCATAGCATAGCCCCTATACAAAGGTACATATTCCCGGAAATTAATTTATCGTTATTAACTCTCTCATATATATCGGTATCAATACAAAATTGTGTATGTAGGTAAATATAATATCAATAGAAATCATATTACCAACATAGATCTGTATCGGTCCACAATTGGTCAAAGTTGTCATATAAGGTCCACTTTTAAAAATCATTTAAACGCAATGCATATTTCATTGATAAATAAAGCTATCGCGATAAAATTTGACATGTATATGTTTTTAGAAGGGTTTGAGTATATATGAATCATTCTGCGAAATGTTTTCCGAATCGGTCCACACTTGGTCATAGCTCCCAAATAAGGTTTTCTTCCGAAAATAGCTTAAACGCACATATTTCGTTGATCAATAAAACTAGCGGGTTAAAATTTGACTTGAATATATTTTGTGTATATATAAATCATTCAGTGAAAATTTTTCCGAATCCAGTTCACAATTGGTAATAGGTCCCTTATAAGGTACACTTAAGGAAATCACTTAAAAGCACATATTTCAATGATGAAGAAAGATATCGGCATAAAATTTTACTTGAATATATTTATATAAATCATTCAGCTAAATTTTTACCGGATCGGCCCGTAATCGGTCGTATTTCCTATATAAGGTCCACTTCCGATAATCACTTAAAAGTACATATTTCTTTGATGAATAAAGCTATCGGGTTAAAATCCGACTTAAATATATTTTGTTTATGAATGTATCATTCAACGAAATTTTATTCCGGATCAGACCACAATTGTTCATAGATCCCATATAAGGTCCACTTCCGAATATCACTTAAAAGCACAATAGACAGTCAAATTGGAATTCAACATGAATGAGTTTTTTGTATATATAAATCATTATACGGATTTTTTCCGGACCGAGTCCATCATTGGTCATAGTTTCATATAAGGTTCACTTCTAAAAATCATTTAGTACCACATAATTCATTATTAAATGACTATAGCCGGATAAATCAGATAAATCATTCTGTTAAATTATTTCGGTCAAAACGGAGTCTCTTCGATTCTACTTGACAGTTCGCGTGTAGTGAACTACCACGTAAATCAACCAAATTATTTCGAATTGGTCCATTATTGGTCATAGCTCTCATATAAGGTCATCAACATTGTTTCAAAATTTTTTTTATTTATGAAAACATATCGACATCTGAATAAAGTTCGACAGGAACACGTTTTGTAAATATCATGACAAATCATTCTTCAAATGCATCGGGCCATAACAGGTCATTATACCCGTGTAAGTTAGATGGGTTTCGCTAGAAAATTGCTTTTTGATGGAGTCTATTTAAGATCCGTCATAGTCGAATAAAGCACTCTAACTTGTTTAATTAAAATAGGGTGTAAATACAGGGCGTTTTTCCAAAGTCCTAAGCGGAGATAGATGGAAAGATTTTCATCAAAGAACCCCCATCAAAACGTATGTTATAAAATAAAGTTAGTTTTGCAAGGCGGTCCACTGTATAGACCTAGGTTTTAGCCCAATATATGGGTCTAGGTCTGAGGATGCTTATAGCAACTGGAGTTAATTTTGGACCGGGCTCAACATAATTTGGAATGGTGAATAATATTTTCCAAAAAGTAGCTTTTGTCGATTTTTTTAACTCCATAATTGTTTACAATAGAAGGGTTTTCAGCAAGGGGAGTTAAATGCAGACTAGGGACCTTGTATTGGTGATATAATCAATATACCTAATCGAAATTTTAGTAGAAACATTTTGGTTTCTATACACTAGTTTGTGTCTTATAATTAATGAATCTTTAATTTAATTTATGAATCTTTAAGTTGTATTTTGGGGCGTCACTTGTATGGGGGCTAGATGATATTATAGGTAGATATTGCTTATCATGTCCGTCCTTCTATTTAAATGACGATAGGATTCACATTGAAGAAACATATATTATTGAACACATATATATATATATTAAAATTGGGCACTATCAGTTATCAATTTAACCCAATAACATACTTTGATGATGGTATTGCCGGATACAATCCAAACTTGACAATGATTTATTTTTCTCCAAATCTAGATTTCTATTTAAGTAAAATTAAACTATAAACATACTTTTATTAATATTTACAAATAGGAAAAAACTTGTGGTTTTTAGTTACAATATTAAATCTTATTAGAAGAAAATTTTATTAGCAGTATGTTAATAAATTTCATATAGAAACAAAGTTATCCGATATTCAGTAAATAAATAACGTTGTAATTTCATAAAATAAGTTTTTATAAAAAAACATGAAATTAATTAATTTAATTATTGTAATCGTTTGCATAATTATCGTTTCAAAGGAAGTTCAGGGGACTGTAAGTGGTCATTATTTTATTTGTGATGTTCTGTCATAAAGTTATTTACATAAATTTATTTCAGAATGGAAGTCATGTGATATTTACTATATATCCGAATTGCTGCAAATAAGTAGTGAATGAGAGACTGGATAACAGATCATGTGTACTCTAAAATTGTGTTTAATTATATTAATTTAAATTTAAATAGGGAGGATTTATGACCTTTCTTTGTTGAATAATTAAAATTATAATTTTGCAAATAAACAAATGAGATGTACATATAAGAAAGGGTATTTCAATATGAACGATATACGCACTTACTATTGGACCAGGTAGTAAATGAACGCTAACTGAAAAGTGAAATTGCATAGAGAATCTAGAATGATATGTCTGTTGAAAGCACGATAATGTATTGATCAGATTTGTTTGATATCCATCCATCTGTGATTTTGCATATCCCCCCATTAAGAGTCATAAATGTGTATATAAAGAAACATTTTGATGGCGAACATGGAACCATATCGAACCTCAGTCTCATATAAGATCTTTTTATACCAAATTCTTTTATAATAAACGTTTATTTATAGTTTATAAAGTACTTTTCAATGACTAATACATAAAATCTGCATTACTGGGAAGGAGGGTAGTAATGACTTACAAACAAATTTTAAATGTAAGTACTTACTTTTTAACTTTAACAATTTGTTTTCAAATATTATTTTTTACACAAATTAAAAAAGTAATATTTTTGTGTTAAAACTACAAAATAAATATACACGCCTGGTACCAAATTGACACCAAACTGTTTATAATTTTTCAATAACATCCGTACGACAACACTATGTAATGTTGACAATATTGCAACAATTCGTTGTCGAAACTTAAATTTTATACACATCCGTTGTCTTCATGTTAATAAACGTGGTAAGCTCACTATTGACAAACAATGCGCTGCCAATAGTGAGCTTACCACGTTTTTTAACATTTAGACAACGGATGTGTATAAAATTTAGATTTCGACAACGAATTGTTGCAATATTGACAAAGTTGCGACATAGTGTTGTCGTACGTATGTATATACTTTGACAACGGATGTTATTAAAAAATTATAAACTCTTTACTGTCAATTTGGTACCAGGCGTGTAGATTTCTTTTTCCCTCTGTCTATTAGTAAACGAATTAAACATTTCTTAGACGGCTATTTTTTTTTTAAAGCAAATCCGCTTTCTTAAGTCTTTATTAGGAACCGATTTAGGTATGTACTTATGTAACTTCCTATTTGTAGGCGAGTATGATGAGTACTTATCTCTAATGTCATCTTCGGGTTTAAATAATTACGTAAAATTGTGTAAGTAATTTTTAGCATTTTATTGAATTTATTTGCAGTGTAGTATTGATGTCTATATATTTGTGGTCATAATTATTATAAGCTTATAAATTTATAGTAAAATTATTAATATAGAAATTTACTAGAAACTTGATGTGAAAAGTTTCAATACAAAAACAAAGAAAACAAATAATACTTCACATTTTATTAATAAATGTCATAGAGAAACAAAGTTATAAGATTTTTATCGAATACAAAAAAAAATGAATTTCTTTAAAATAATTATTCTTGCCATTTGCCTGTCTGCCAGTTTAGGAAATGCTATAAGAAATGTAAGTTATTTGCCTTTGAATCGTATAACATTTATAAAATAATAAAAAGAAACATATTTTCAGTGTCAGAGAAACGTATGGAAGACTTTGCCAAATGGACGAAGACGGTAACTACATATGTACATATGTAGTTAACGTCTTTGTTAATATGTGTGTATTTACCCTGCAAATACTTACATTGAAGATTAATGATTTAAAAAGCTATTAAACCATTAGAATTCTAACATATTAATTTAACATGATGATGACACTGGAGACAAGTACTTACCACGCTCGCTTACAAATAATTACTTATAAATAGGAAGTTAAAAGGCGGTTTTGTTTTATTTACAAGAATTGCTCACACAGAATACGGTACTGAGCCTCTTGTTCGTTAATACGCTGAATTTTATTTATTTCTGTTTTTAAAATTACAACCTGTATATTAAGCACAACGTTTACTTGAACAATCAGACAGCCATATAGACAGCCCATTGGGAATACTTTATGTACAAATATCAGAATAAACTGTTATAGTCAAAAAACAAAAATAAATCTTAATATATCCTGAACTAAAATCTTCCATATTTAAAATTTTTATTAATTTCGATTATAAATGTATTTTTGGTAATGAAATACAGAAATGTGAGATCTCAGGTAACTAATTTTAAGGGACGCCAATCCGCATATGAAACTGAACAAAGGTAAACAAACTCCTAAACACTTCAGCTCCAACCAAACAAGTTTATAAAATACACTAGAACTTTCAATATAATACAACATTATTTTGCATATTAAATGACTATATGTACGTATACGTAATATTATTTTTCTTATATTCTACATACGGCTAGGTTGTCCTTAAATACTTAAACAAATGCGTTCTTTTATATGGGAAAACTAGGGCTTTTTGAGTCCAAACGTGAGAAATTTAGTATTAATGTTCGCCCTTTCTTAGAGCAAAATCGTAATCTCGACAAATAAAATTATGGATTTTCAGTTTTTTTTCTGTGTATTTATTAAAAACATAATTTTATTAAATCAATTAACATTAATATAACAAATAATGGCTATAGGTTTAAACGATATAGCTAACATTTGTTTCTATGATGGAAACTTAATTATTATCCTCATAATAGTGTTTTAGATTGGTTTAGTAATTCAACCAAAATTAGAAACTGTATTTGTTATACGATGTACTTTTCTATCATGTTTGCGATTAAGTACATTCTAAAAAAAAGGATTTATCTATATATATAAAATTCTTTAAAGTTAAAGAGCTGAAATTTGGACAGGAGATTGGTCTCCCACCAAAAATTCGAAATATTTAGGGGCTAAAAAGGTTAAAAACGGGTAAATTCGGTAACCTCATATCTCCTAATCTAGAAAAGATATCAGTATAAAGCTTATTGTCGTTCATTAAAAAAATAAGCGGACAGGTGTCTGGTACTTTTTTCAAATTCGGCCCCTTTACGGAATAAACGGATAAAAACTGTATTTTGGTACTTTTTTTTGCACCCCATGTATCTTTTAAACCAATGAATATACAAAAAATATTTTTGACTCCTTCATAACCTAACGAAAAAGTATACTCGGACGTTTAAGGGGTGAAAATTGTACCTATTTTTGGTACTTTTTGCATAAAGCATTGTTTCCTATGTATTGATTTGTACTTGAGAATGAATACTTATTGATGGGCTCCCACTATGACATTGCAACTTTACTTCAATAAGGAGAAAAAAGTACCTCATAAAATTGGAGAAATTTTTAGATTTAGTAACACTAAATATGCCAATGGGGTATTACTTGGAACTCTAGCACAGGTACTTTTTGAGTTTTCTATAATATTGAACCTAGAAACGTGAAATTAAGCATGTAGATCCCGGAGTAAATGAGAATCTATAAAAGGGGACTTTTTTGTATTTTTTTGTCGATTGGCACCTTTTTGAGTTTTCTATTAAATTGAACTTATTGGTACTTTATCATACTTTGACTGGTACTTTTTTAAGATTTCTATTAAATTGAACCTAGAATCATAAAATTAAACACGTAGAGGTCGGAGTAAATGAGAATCTATAAAAGAGGACTTTTTGGTACGTTTTCGTTCTTTAAAAGGTACCTTTTGAATTTTCTATAATATTGAACTTGGAAATTAAACACGTAGAGCCCGGAGTAAGTGAAAACATATAAAAGCGGTATATGATCAGGGTAGCGAAGCACACTGGGTATAATGCCGCTGCTTATTCCACACAGGGGTATAAAAAAAGATGGAGGTAAATAATTCTGTAACTACTAAACGGTTAGTCCGATTTGAATGAAATTACATGTGGAGTTAGGTGGTGTTGTCGAGTTTAAGTTCTGAACTTGGACCTCATGGAACTACCGGGGGAATGTCCAGAGGTCCCCAAAGTAAGACTCCTCGGGTATGTACAACTTTTAAAGCGATCCTATTTCTTCGTTTGTTTTCCAATTTCAAAAGCATTATTATATATAAAATTTGCAAATTTTTTTTTGCGGATCGGTCCAAAATTGGTCGTAGCTTCCATATAAGGTTTACTTCCGAAAATCGCCTGAACACACATATTTCATTGATCAATAAAACTACCGAAATAAAATTCGACTTGAATATATTTTGTGTATTAATAAATCATTCAACGAAATTTTATTCCGGATCAGTCTACAATTGGTCATAGCTCCCATGAAAGGTACACTTCGGAAAATTACGCACAAGTTCATTAAGAATCAAAGTTATCGGGATGGAATTCAACATGAATGGGTATTTGTGTCCTTCTTACATGTTTTATTTATAAATCATTATACGAAATATTTTTCGGATCGGTACATTATTGTTCATAGCTTCCATATAAGTACCACGGCTGAAAATCACTTAATACCGGACATCAAACTAGGATATAACAAGTAAGAAACTATAGTCAGGTGTGGCTGACCATATGATACCCTACACCAATTGCGAATATTAACTGTGATTTATTTTCAATAATTAAGCATTTATGTTGAATCTTATATAGGTTCCAAATAATGTCTGTTCATGTACCATAGATAGTTGTATATTAGACGTAGTTAAGAGATAAAAGTCTCAAATCGGTAGGTTGTATGGGGGCTAGGGCAGAAATTCAGCCGATCCTTATAAAATTTATTTTTGGAAATTATGTTTATGTAAAACTTATTTTTGCTAAATTTCATCGTGATAATATGGACATGTGAACGTTCAAGTCATTCTCTGAAGGGGACTTTGTATGGGGGTTAGGGTTAAAAGAGGTATGATGATTACTAAAATTGACAGTGTTATTTAGGATTACATCAAACTTAATTATGCTCATTTTTCGATAGATAGTAGTATATTAGACGTAGTTAAAAGAAAAAAAGCCCGAAATCGGTAGATCCGGTTGTATGGGGGCTAGGGCAAAACTTGGACCGATTCTTATAAAATTTATTCTCGAGATTTATGTTTATATAAAACTTATTTGTGCCAAATTATGACACTAGTGTTTATAGGTGAATTGTGGACATCCAAGTCATTTTCTGAAGGGGACTTTGTATGGGGGCTAGGGTCAAATAATTCCCGATCTTTACAAAAATCGTTAGAATTATTAAGACTTATATAAAATTAAGTTCTGCCAATTTTTGTAACATAATTTAACATTTAACATAATTATGAGGTCAAAAGCCCTATTCAGGGGTTTCATTTGTATGGGGGCTGGGTGCATAAAACTAGCTTTTGCTAAATTTTACAACGATTGCTGTATAATTTATGAATCTTTAAGCTATATTTTGGGGTATCACTTGTATGGAGGCTAGGTCATAATAGATGTTGCTTACCATGTCCGTCCGTCTGTTTAAATGAATTTTTTCACAGATATCCATTGTAAAGGTTTGTTTGCTATTGAAAATCGACACTATCACATATTTTGATGGTGGTATAGCTTGATGGCTTATAACTTTTCTCCAAATCAAGATTTCCATTTAAGTAAAATTAAACTATAAATATACATAGATTAAGTTTAACAAATAAGAAAAAAAACTTGTGGTTTTGAGTTACAATATTAAACCTTATTAAAAGAAAATTTATTAACAGTATGTAAATAGATATCATAAAGTAACAAAGTTATCCGATCTTCAGTAAATATATAACATTGTAATTTCGTAAAATAAGTTAAAAAAAACATGAAATTAATTAATTTAATTATTGTAATCGTTTGCATAATTATCGGTTCAAAGGAAGTTCAGGGGAATGTAAGTGGCCATTATTTTATTTGTAGTATTTTGTCATAAAGTAATTTACATAAATTTATTTCAGAATGGAAAACATGTGATATTCACCACATTTCCGAATTGCTGTAAATAAGTAGTGAATGAGAGACTGGATAAAAGATCATATGTACCCTAAAGTTGTGTTTATTTATATTAAATTAAATTCAAATAGGGAGGATTTATGATCTTTCTTTGTTGAATAATTAAAATTATAATTTTGCAATTAAACAAATGAGATGTACATATATAAAATGTTGTTTCAATTTGAACGATATACGCACTTACTATTGGACCACGTAGACTAAAAATCCAATGCTGATAATTTGAGCAGAATTAGGGAGTCTTTGCCGTACTCTACAGAGGTCAATTATGAACCGATCGTCATAAAATTTAGTTATTAGATTTTGGTTTTTTTGGTGATTAAACGATAACCGCAAATATAATGAAATTAATACTACCCAGAAAAAATGCTATTGTGCCATTTTAAGTCATTTTCATAACACGTGGATGCCATTGTAGATAAGTATACCACGCTCGGTCGAAATACAGATCTTTTATGTATATTCCATATATGAATCATATATGCATTATCTATATACAGTATTCCCTCTATTTACGTTGTTTCGATTAACGTCGTCAAAAATTTTGTTGCTCTCAACTTCGATTTGCGTCGTCATTCGATTTACGTCGCCTCTGTTGTTTATAAATGAAATGAGGGGAATTCCCTCTTTAAAAAATTTTAAAATTTTTTGTAACTATTTGAATAAAGTAAAGAAAGAGTTTTAACAATAAAAAAATATTTAATTAACAGCTTGTTTTTCTAAAATGAAAATTTGTCTTCGTTCTTAAAAATAACGAACGAAATTGGCTTTACGTTTTTGTAACGAAAAAATAAATTTTCATGTGAGTGACAACGAAAGAGCTTTATTTTTCCATATATTTTTAGTTTTTATACCCACCATCAAAAAAGATGGGGGGTATATTGATTTTGTCATTCCGTTTGTAACACATCGAAATATTGGTCATAGACCCACAAAAGTATATATATTCTTGGTCCTCATTATATTCAAAGACGATCTAGCCATGTCTGTCCGTCTGTCTGTCTGTCTGTTGAAAGCACGATAGAGTCCGAATGGAAAGAGCTAGAGGGTTGAAATTTCACGTAAATATTTCTTATAGGTAAGGTTTGTTTGGTATTGAAAATGGGCAATATCGGTCCACGTTTTCGGATAGCCCCCATACAAGTGGCCCCTCGAAATGCAGCTTTAACAGCCATAACTTGTTTAAAAATACGAATATAGCTATGAAATTCGACATAAGTAAGTTTCTTATGATCCAAAATCACTATGCAAAATTTTATGAGGATCGGTCCATAATTGACCCTACCCCCATATAAGGTCCCCTTAGAAAATGACTTTAACGCTCATTACTGGCTTAAAAATACTAGTATATAGATGAAATTCGACATAAGTAACTTTCATACGAGTCAAAATCTATCTAAAAAATTTTATGAGGATCGGTCCATGATTGGTCCCCTTCAGAAAATTGCAACGCTCATTAATGGTTTAAAAATACGAGTGTAGCGATGAAATTCGACACAAATAAATTTAATACGAACCAAATTCTGTCTACCAAATTTTATGAGGATCGACCCATAATTGACCCTACCCCCCTATATAAGGTCCCCTTCAGGAAATTACTTTAACGCTTATAACTGGCCTAAATATATGAGTATATAGATGAAATTCGACATAAGTAAGTTTCATTCGAGTCAAACGAGGTTTGATGGTGGGTATATAAGATTCGACATTGTCTATATATGTATATAAAAGAGTCCCGTTACTGACTGACTGATTCATCATCGCAAAGTACAAACGGCTAAACCTAGAATCATACAATTTTAAGATGACTTTTTCCTCTAAGGTGGGATTTTTGGAAATTTGTACATTTAGGGGTAAAAAATGGAAAAACGGGTAAAACTGGATTTCTTAATTATCTAACACAATATTAGCGATACATGAAAAGTTTTAAATATATCTGTTAAATAGATCAGATTGGTGTCTAGTACTTTTTCGAAATTCGTACTTTTATGGGATAAAAATGTACCTTTTTGGCACTTTATAACTATTCAACCAATAAACTTAATAAAATTTTTGTAAATATTTTGTATATATCTTCCAAAATTATGAGACATCAGTTTCGTACTTTTTTAAAATTCAGCCAATACACCCAAAAAGTGTAAAAGGAAAATTGTATTTTTGGTACTCTTTTTTTATTATGAAAACTTTTCCTATTTGCAAAAAGATAAAAAGTACGAACAAGGATAAAAACGCGAAATTTATTTTTATTCAAACCCATTGAGCCAATTTCTATAAAATTTTAAAAAAAAATATTTACCCACACAAAATAATCTATTGGTGTGTTATTTCAGAACTCGGGACCAAATTCGGGTAAATAGTACTATTTGAATGCATAATTGTTTCTTAAGAAAATGAAAGAAGATTTTTGTTGTTTCAGTTTTATCTGTGATATTTACATACATATATTTATTTAAACACGGAGTCATTTGCAAACATAATTCTCGAAAAAGTCTATTCCTTTTTTCCATTCTTTTTATTAGTACTTTTCGTTCATCAATTATACTTTTTGAATTTTCTATAATATTGAACACAGAAACATACAATATATATTCGAATGAGAATCTATAGAGGTATTTTATAGTACTTTCTCCTTCAAATAGTACCTTCGAAATTTACTTATTAGCAACAAATCGTGGTAAGTTCTTATTTAACTCCCTATTTGTAAGCGAGCGTGTTAGTACTTATCTACAATGGCATCCACGTGTTAAGAAAATGACTTAAAATGGCACAATAGCATTTTTTCTGGGTAGTATTAATTTGTGGTTAAAATTATTAAGAACTTATAAATTTAAAATGAAAAAATAATGTTTTAAATAGAAATTTGCAATACAAACAAGTAAGAAGTTATAGTCGGGCGTGGCCGACCATATGATACCCTACACCAATTGCGAATATTAAATGTGATTAATTTCAATAATGAAGCATTTCTGTTAATCTTATATAGGTTTCAAATAATGTCTGTTCATGTACGGTTTATGCTGGCTAGGAGAAATAAAAGACCGATTTCACACAAGGTTTACACGGTCACAAAGACGGACATAGCAGTATATTAGATTTAGTTAAAAGATAAACGGCCGAAATCGGAAGGTCCGGATGTATGGTGGCTAGGGCAGAAATTGAGCCGATCCTTATAAAATGTATTATTGGGAATTATCTATATCTATATATATAAAAATGAATGTGTGTTTGTTTGTATGTTTGTGTGTTTATAAGTTTGTATGTTTGAACGTTATAGACTACTAAACGGCTAAAACGATTTTCTTCAAATTTTCACAGCGTATTCCTGTATGTCTGGCAATAGGCTACATTTTATTTGCGATCATGGCGAAAAATGACAGTGTTATTTATAATTATATCAAACTTAGTTGTGCCAATTTTTGGGAAAATAGTAGTATATTTATCGAGTCATTTTCTGAGGGGGGCTTTGTATGGGGGTTAGGGTCAAATAATGCCCGATCTTTACGAAAATCACTAGAATTATTAAGACATATATAAAACTAAATTTTGCCAATTTTTGTAGAGATAGTAGATCATTTAACATAATTTTGAGGTCAAAAGCCCTATTCGGGGGTTCCGGTTGTATGGGGACTACGTGAAATAATGGACCGATTTCAACAATTTTCAATAGAGTTCGTCCTTGGACCAAGAAAAGCGCATGTTCCGAATTTCATTAAATTATCTAAAAAATTGCGACCTGTAGAGTGCGCACAAGGATTATATGGACACACAGACAGACGGACGGACATAGCTTAATCGACACAGGGAGTGATTCTGAGCCGATTGGTATACTTTAAGGTGAGTGTAGGACCAATATTTTTGGGTGTTACAAAGATCAGCACAAACGCATAATACCCTCCCCACTATAGTGGTGTAGGGTATAAAAATGTTTCAATGCAAAATCATTCAATAGTTCACTTTTTATAAACAAATGTCATAGAGCAACAAAGTTATAACATTTTTGTCGAATACAAAAAAAAAAAATGAAATTTTTTAAAATAATAATTTTTGCCATTTGCATTTCTGTCAGTTTAGGAAAAAATCCAAATAATGTAAGTTATCTGCCTTTGAGTCGTATAAGATTTATAAAATAATAAAAAAAAAATTTCAGCGTCAGGGGATCGTATGGAGAACTTTTCCAAATGGCCGAAGACGGTAACTACATATGTAAAAAGTATATTCAGATGAAGACATTGGATGCAAGTACTTAACACGCTCGCTTACAAATAACTACTAAAATAAGTACTTGCAAATAGGAAGTTAAAAGGCAGTTTTGTTTGATTCACAAAAATTGCTTACACACAGAATACGGTTCTGGCATATAGTAGCATATAGGCGAAAGGGATTGTCAAAGACCTAAGTCCCCTGTCAAAATCCTAACTGGTGAGAACGTATTAGTAGAAGCACAAAAATAAACACAATTGTTCAAAAGGTGCTTAATAATAAATGTATTTCTGATACGTTATTTTTTGTAGGTTATTACTGGGATTTTATATACTAGTGAATGAAAATAACAGATAATTAATTTTTTTCAGAAGATATTTCATCTTAAAACATATTATAAACACTTCTTTCTGTTAAATTTTTTCTGCACTAATGGAAAAAGAAAAAAAGTATGTGAAATACTTTTTTCATTTTCAATACGAAAATTATTAAGTTTAAGTGATAAGAAAAACTATTAAGTGTTTTATTCTCCCAGAACTCGTCTGTGTGAAGAGAATAAAAAATTTTGTTTGACAACCCCTTCAGTCTCGCCTATATCCTTACTATATGGTTCTGGGCCTCTTGTTTGTTAATTCGATGAATTTTATTTATTTCTGTTTTTAAAATTACAACCTGTATACTACGTTTACTTGAATAGACAGCCATATAGACAGCACATTGGTGTACTTTATGAACAAACATCAGAATAAACTGTTATAGTAAAAAAAATAAAAAATAAATCTTAATATATCCAGAACTAAAATTTTTGTTAATTTGGAATGTATTTTTGGTAATGAATCACAGAAATGTGAGATCCAAGGTAACCAATTTTAAGGGACGCCAATCCGCATATGAAACTGAACAAAGGTAAACATACTCCTAAACACTTCAGCTCCAACCAAACAATATACTAAAACTTTCAATATAATACAACATTATTTTGCATATTAAATTACTATATGTACGTATACGTAATATTATTTTTCTCATATTCTACAATGTAGAATCTACATACGGCTAGATTGTCCTTAAATACTTAGCAAATGTGTTCTTTTACATGGAAAAAGCTAGGACTTTTTGGGTCCAAAATGAGAACTAGAACTGAATTAGAACTGAATTAGAACTGAACTAGAACTGAACTAGAACTGAACTAGAACTGAACTAGAGCTGAACTAGAACTGAACTAGAACTGAACTAGAACTGAACTAGAACTGAACTAGAACTGAACTAGAACTGAACTAGAACTGAACTAGAACTGAACTAGAACTGAACTAGAACTGAACTAGAACTGAACTAGAACTGAACTAGAACTTAACTAGAACTGAACTAGAACTGAACTAGAACTGAACTAGAACTGAACTAGAACTGAACTAGAGCGGAACTAGAACTGAACTAGAACTGAACTAGAACGGAACTAGAACTGAACTAGATCTGAACTAGAACTGAACTAGAACTGAAATAGAACTGAACTAGAACTGAACTAGAACTGAACTAGAACTGAACTAGAACTGAACTAGAACTGAACTAGAACTGAACTGAACTAGAACGGAACTAGAACTGAACTAGATCTGAACTAGAACTGAACTAGAACTGAACTAGAACTGAACTAGAACGGAACTAGAACTGAACTAGATCTGAACTAGAACTGAACTAGAACTGAAATAGAACTGAACTAGAACTGAACTAGAACTGAACTAGAACTGAACTAGAACTGAACTAGAACTGAACTAGAACTGAACTAGAACTGAACTAGAACTGAACTAGAACTGAACTAGAACTGAACTAGATCTGAACTAGAACGGAACTAGAACTGAACTAGATCTGAACTAGAACTGAACTAGAACTGTACTAGAATTGAACTAGAACTGAACTGGAACTAAACTAGAACTAGAAGTGAGTTAATTAAGTAATATTACTTAACTACTTAATAACGACCCAGCAAAAACTTGCATGGCATGTAGAGGTTAAAACGCTAAAATTTATGTACACAATACCATATTAAGTCATTATTTTAACACGGTTATGTCATTGGAGGCAAGTACTTACCACAAACGCTTACAAGTAATTAGGAAAAGTAATCATTGTAAATCGCACGAAAAAACGTATATAGCTTTACAAGCAAGATGACTAATGAATTAGAAATATTTATATGATACTTTATTAGTAAAACCTTATTAGACTCCTTCTATGTAATGCAGATGGTATGTACTAATCATTGAAATGTAAGTTGTTGAGTAGAAACATGTCATTACGATGTATTTGCTGGGTATTTATATTTTTTAAAGTTAAAGATTTAAGAAATTTTAAGAGTCATACCCAACAACAGCAAAAAATTTTTTTATTATGTGGTAAAAAAGCTTATCAAACATTTTGTTTCTGAGGTTTAATCAGCGCTATAAAATTACTTATATACATAAATATACACATAAAGGTTTGCATCAAAGTTTAATGACTTTAATACCAGGCACATTCATATTATCCTGTCTTTTAATATAAATATCTCCGATTTTATTTTTAAATAAGAGGTTTATCGTTTCCAAACCCCGGCGCATAAGTGTTGGTACAAATAAATCCGATTGTAAATATAGAACAGGTTTCTTTATAATATATAATTGTCAAAAAAAAACCTGAAACCGCAAAGTTATAATTATATATGATTTCAAAAAAATTGAAGTTCAAGGAAGCAATGTTGATTTGTTTATATATATTGTGTTAGAGTGATATCATATGAAAGTCAATTATGGACACCAGTTGCAGAGTAAACTATATAGATTTTTTTTTAAATCATTACAAGAGAATTGTGTCAACTGTCGACGGCTATCGGGCCTGCTGTGCCTTTTTTCATGGAAAATTTTGGTGGAAAACCCTATTATCGTCTAATGTTCAGAAACTTAGTTTCAAATACGTAATTCCTTTGAATTATCTGAGGAGACACTCTTACTGCTCTCTTTAGTGTTACCCTATATGATTTTAGTGCTACTTCCCACCATAATTGACTCTAGCTTCCATATTAAGTCCAATTCTGCGGATGAAATTCGACTCGAATGTATTAATAAATATTTAAATTTAAACTATTCTGGTTTCTCTATATAATATTTATATATGTATTAATGTACCACTGTGTAGACTATAAATCATAAGTTTTCTAAATTCCTATAAAAACTATTAACACAGCAAACTAATCAATATTTCTATCGTATTTTCCATCTAGTGCAAATTAAAAATGCAATTATTTCCCTGAAATGGCTAAGATGAGACTATTGCTCATAAAGTACATAATTTCATCTCTAAATCTTCAAAATTTAAAAGCCTTAAAAAGGATAACCTGGGCATAAATCCACCACCATCAGTGGTGATATTAGTTTGTCATTCCGTGTGTAACACCAGGAAATATTCATCTGAGACCCAACAAAGTATATATATATATATATTCTGGGTCCTCATCAAATTCTGTGTCGATTAAGCTATGTACATAAATAAATTTCTCAAATACGGAAATCTCTCCATCAACTTTTATGATAATCGGCCCATAAATGACCATACCCCCCCATAAAAGGTCCTTTCAGAATAACTTTAAGGCATATTAGTGTATTAAAATCTAATGAGATTCAACATAAATAAACCTCATATTAACCAAAATCTCTCTCTCAAGGTTTTTGAGGATCGGTTCATAATTATATCTACCTCCTATATAAAAGAAGTTTGTTGGAACTAAAAATAATCTGCCAAATATTATGGTTAGACTTAGAATTTCATGGGTCTCACATGAATATATTTTGATATTACACACGGAATGACAAACTTATATATACCCTCTATCACCACTGATGTTGGTGGAGGGTATACAAAATCTGCAGAAATCAAATGAATTGTTACATTCTAAAATTTAAATGGAAATTTCTGAAATTCAACAGAAAATGTATGTTTAATTAATATATGTACATTAGTTATAATTAAATATTTAATTCATTTAAATATAAAGTTCATGGAATAAAATTACTTTTAATACATGGACGTTTAACCACAACATCGTTTTTTTTAATAAAAATTGTACTTAACATAACAATAACCCATTTTACGATTGCTATATAAACCCAGTCATCGTTTTCATTCTCATCAATCAGTTTTTAAAGTTCTGTCAAAATGAAAATATTTCAAATAATATTTGTTGTGGCCTGCGTTATAGCTGCCGTCTCTTGTAATCCCGGCAATGTAAGTTTTGATCAATATAATTAAATATTTAATAAATAACTAAAAATATTTTTGCAGAACGAAATCGGTGGAAATGGCAATACCAATAATAAGCAGAGTAATGGTGATGGCACATTTTGTGCTTTGTGCGGTTAACAGCCTTTAATGAATGAAATATTCTTGTTTTCGAAAATTAAAAATAAATAAATTTCAATGATTTCATAAAACAAGTTAAAGTTAATTGTGAACATTCAAGTCATTTTCTGAAGGGAGCTTTGTATTGGGGGCTGGGGTCGCTTTTTCTTCGATATACTAGTATATTTAAAATAATTATGAAAAATCTCTATTCGGAAACAACTCTGAAATGGGTGGTCTTTAAACTTTCATATGAACTAAATAAAAACAAATCTTAGGTATATCTGGGAAACTAATAGAGCTAGAATCTAACTGCAATATGATGTCAATACAATTAAATGTACATCTGGGAAATTATTTGAGCTATAATTAATAATTGCGACAATTATTAAGTCGCAATCAAATAAAAGGTGCAAACAAAGTGACAAAGCGGAAAGAAAAGTACTTCTATATCAGATTATAAGAAAGTCATTACCAGAATACTTTTAAGTAATTCAGACGATAAGTAGTAGTCATTGAAAATTAAGTAGTTATAGAAGTACAACCCATTACCGAGTTTTTGCTGGGTAGTTTAAAGTATTTTAATACATGGAAGTTTAATAACAACATAGTTTTTTATACCCTCCGCCACTATCAGTGGTAATAGAGGGTATATATAAGTTTCCCATTCCGTGTGTAACACCAAGAAATATAAGTATATATTTCGAGTCCTTATCAAATTCTAAGTCGATTTAGTTATATTCTTCTGTCCGTCCATCCGTCCGTCTGTCTGTCTGTGTAAAACACGCTCACATAAAAAACGATTCTAAGTAAATTTATAAAATTTGGCCTATTCTGTTTGGTATTGAAAATGTGCAAATCGGTTTACATCGGAAAGTGTTATGAATCAAAATTTGAAAAAAAAAACTCCGAAAAAATTAAGCTTGTGTTAAATTCTAATACAATTTTTACAAAAACTATGCGATATAATTTCATAAAAATCAGCACATAATTGTTTCTATATGAAAGCCTGATTCCTGTTAAAAATGGGCAGAATCGGTCCACAATTTCATACACCTGCCATACAAATGTCCTTATTCCCGGAAAGTGCATTAATTGTAACTTCCCGTAGAATGACAATATCTTTACAAACTTTAACAAGTAAAAGTTTTATGTCAATTGAATTCATATAGAGAAAAATTTTTCTGAATCGGTCCATAATTGGCCGTATCTCCCATATAAGGTCCCCTCCCTAAAATCACCTAAGCTACATTACACGTTACCAAATAATGATATCTAATATCTAAATTTTTTTCACGATCGGTCCATATTTGGTCATAGCTCCCATACAAGGTCTCCTCCCGAAAATCCCTTAAACGCACATAACTCATTATTAAATATTTATGTTTTATTTCGTTTTATTAAATCATACAAATTTTTAATTTTGATATTCAAATATAATTAAAGATAGTTAACCACACAAAAGGCAAACCTTGCCATCGCCATTGGTCTGTCTATTATTTGTATTGCCATTTCCGCTTATTTCGTTCTGTAATAAAATATTTTAAATTAAAATGTTTATATAAATAGTTATAATTATAAAAGAAAACATTATTTATTTTTAGAACTTACATTGCCTGGATTACAGGAGACAGCAGCAATAGCACAAGCTACAACCAATATAATTTGAAATACTTTAATTTTTACTGAAGTTACAAAACAGTTTAATGAAAATGAAAACGACAAGTGGGTTTATATAGCAGTTCTGAAGTGCTTAAATGATATTTTAAATAAAAATTTTAAATTTATTTTAAAAATTTTTAAAATTTTTTAAATATTTTATTCCATGAATTTTGTATTCGAATTATATAAAAGAATACACGTACACGGATCAATTAAGTTCCAAATCATAACAAAATATCCCATAGTCTCCATATAAAGAAAGGGACCTATTCTCAAAAACTGATTTATCGTTAATAATAAAACTGTGTAGATGTAATTATAATATCAATAGAAATCATACTACTAACGTAGAGTTGTATCGGTCCATAATTCGTCACACAAAATCACTTAAATTACTTATTAAGAAATAAAGATAATGTAACAAAATCCGACATAAATATGTTTTATGTATATATGTATCACTTTGCGAAATATTGTCCCGATTGATTCATGATTCACATAAACAGACATATTTCATTACAAAATAAAGATATCGCGATAAAATTTAATGTCTTGACTGTGTTTAGTATATATATCAACCATCCTGCAAAATATTTTCCTCATCGGTTCTTAATTGGTCATAGCTCCTTTATAAGGCCCATTTCTGATAATTATTTAAACGCACATATTTTATTGACAAAGTGATATCAATCAATCAATCAATCAATCTATCTATCTATCTATCTATCTATCTATCTATCTATCTATCTA